>NW_027098668.1:300000-479880 GCF_039881205.1 Euwallacea similis
GATGAATTCCTGAGATAGGAGTAGACACACGTCAAATAAACCGGGTAAATATTAAAAGTTTGCACAATCCGCGCTCGGAAATTTCTGGTCAGATTCGGCCGTGTGACCACTCAAAATGTTCCTCAAGACAAGCTCTATCCAACTGTGCGATCAGTCGTGGGACAATTTTAATGAATTCCTGAGATAGAAGTAGATACACGTCAAATAAACCGGGTAATTATCAAAAGTTTGCACGCTCCACACTCGGAAATTTCTGGTCAGATTCGGCCGTGTGACCACTCAAAATGTGCCTCTAGACAAGCTCTATCCAACGGTGGTATCAGTCGTGGGACAATTTTGATGAATTCCTGAGATAGGAGTAGACACACGTCAAATAAACCGGGTAAATATTAAAAGTTTGCACAATCCGCGCTCGGAAATTTCTGGTCAGATTCGGCCATGTGACCACTCAAAATGTGCCTCTAGACAAGCTCTATCCAACGGTGGTATCAGTCGTGGGACAATTTTGATGAATTCCTGAGATAGAAGTAGATACACGTCAAATAAACCGGGTAATTATCAAAAGTTTGCACGCTCCACACTCGGAAATTTCTGGTCTGATTAGGCCGTGTGATCACTCAAAATGTTCCTCTGGATAAGCTCTATCCAACGGTCGGATCAGTCGTGGGACTATTTTGATGAATTCCTGAGAAAAAAATTCACACACGTCAAATAAACCGGGTAATTATCAATAGTTTGCACGCTCCGCGCTCAGAAGTTTCTGGTCTGATTCGGCCGTGTGACCACTCAAAATGTTCCTCTAGACAAGCTCTATCCAACGGTGGTATCAGTCGTGGGACAATTTTGATGAATTCCCGAGAAAAAAATTCACAAACGTCAAATAAACCGGGTAAATATTAAAAGTTTGCACGCTCGACACTCGTAAATTTCTGGTCCGATTCGGCCGTGTGACCACTCAAAATGTTCCTCTAGACAAGCTCTATCCAACGGTTGCATCAGTCGTGGGAAAATTTTGATGAATTCCTGAGAAAGAAATCCACAAACGTCAAATAAACCGGGTAAATATTAAAAGTTTGCACGCTCCACACTCGGAAATTTCTGTTCCGATTCGGCCGTGTGACCACTCAAAATGTTCCTCTAGACAAGCTCTATACAACGGTTGCATCAGTCGTGGGACAATTTTGATGAATTCCTGAGATAGAAGTAGATACACGTCAAATAAACCGGGTAATTATCAAAAGTTTGCACGCTCCACACTCGGAAATTTCTGGTCAGATTCGGCCGTGTGACCACTCAAAATGTGCCTCTAGACAAGCTCTATCCAACGGTGGTATCAGTCGTGGGACAATTTTGATGAATTCCTGAGATAGGAGTAGACACACGTCAAATAAACCGGGTAAATATTAAAAGTTTGCACAATCCGCGCTCGGAAATTTCTGGTCAGATTCGGCCGTGTGACCACTCAAAATGTGCCTCTAGACAAGCTCTATCCAACGGTGGTATCAGTCGTGGGACAATTTTGATGAATTCCTGAGATAGAAGTAGATACACGTCAAATAAACCGGGTAATTATCAAAAGTTTGCACGCTCCACACTCGGAAATTTCTGGTCAGATTCGGCCGTGTGACCACTCAAAATGTTCCTCTAGATAAACTCTATCCAACGGTCGGATCAGTCGTGGGACTATTTTGATGAATTCCTGAGAAAAAAATTCACACACGTCAAATAAACCGGGTAATTATCAATAGTTTGCCCGCTCCGCGCTCGGAAATTTCTGGTCTGATTAGGCCGTGTGATCACTCATAATGTTTCTCTGGACAAGCTCTATCCAACGGTGGGATCAGTTGTGGGACTATTTTGATGAATTCCTGAGAAAAAAATCAACAAACGTCAAATAAACCGGGTAAATATTAAAAGTTTGCACGCTCCACACTCGGAAATTTCTGGTCAGATTCGGCCGTGTGACCACTCAAAATGTTCCTCTGGATAAGCTCTATCCAACGGTCGGATCAGTCGTGGGACTATTTTGATGAATTCCTGAGAAAAAAATTCACACACGTCAAATAAACCGGGTAATTATCAATAGTTTGCACGCTCCGCGCTCAGAAGTTTCTGGTCTGATTCGGCCGTGTGACCACTCAAAATGTTCCTCTAGACAAGCTCTATCCAACGGTGGTATCAGTCGTGGGACAATTTTGATGAATTCCCGAGAAAAAAATTCACAAACGTCAAATAAACCGGGTAAATATTAAAAGTTTGCACGCTCGACACTCGTAAATTTCTGGTCCGATTCGGCCGTGTGACCACTCAAAATGTTCCTCTAGACAAGCTCTATCCGACGGTTGCATCAGTCGTGGGAAAATTTTGATGAATTCCTGAGAAAGAAATCCACAAACGTCAAATAAACCGGGTAAATATTAAAAGTTTGCACGCTCCACACTCGGAAATTTCTGTTCCGATTCGGCCGTGTGACCACTCAAAATGTTCCTCTAGACAAGCTCTATACAACGGTTGCATCAGTCGTGGGACAATTTTGATGAATTCCTGAGAAAGAAATCCACAAACGTCAAATAAACCGGGTAAATATTAAAAGTTTGCACGCTCCACACTCGGAAATTTCTGGTCAGATTCGGCCGTGTGACCACTCAAAATGTTCCTCTAGACAAGCTCTATCCAACGGTGGCATCAGCCGTGGGACAATTTTGATGAATTCCCGAGAAAAAAATTCACACACGTCAAATAAACCGGGTAATTATCAAAAGTTTGCACGCTCCACACTCGGAAATTTCTGGTCAGATTCGGCCGTGTGACCACTCAAAATGTTCCTCTAGATAAGCTCTATCCAACTGTGTGATCAGTCGTGGGACAATTTTGATGAATTCCTGAGAAAAAAATTCACACACGTCAAATAAACCGGATAAATATTAAAAGTTTGCACGCTCGACGCTCGGAAATTTCTGGTCAGATTCGGCCGTGTGACCACTCAAAATGTTCCTCTAGACAAGCTCTATACAACGGTTGCATCAGTCGTGGGACTATTTTGATGAATTCCTGAGATAGGAGTAGACACACGTCAAATAAACCGGGTAATTATCAAAAGTTTGCACGCTCCACACTCGGAAATTTCTGGTCAGATTCGGCCGTGTGACCACTCAAAATGTTCCTCTAGACAAGCTCTATCAAACGGTCGGATCAGTTGTGGATCTATTTTGATGAATTCCTGAGAAAAAAATTCACACACGTCAAATAAACCGGGTAAATATTAAAAGTTTGCTAGCTCCGCGCTCGGAAATTTCTGGTCAGATTCGGCTGTGTGACCACTCAAAATATTCCTCTAGACAAGCTCTATCCAACGGTGGCATCAGCCGTGGGACTATTTTGATGAATTCCTTTGAAAAAAATTCACACACGTCAAATAACCGGGTAATTATCAAAAGTTTGCACGTTCCACACTCGGAAATTTCTAGTCAGATTCAGCCGTGTGACCACTCAAAATGTTCCTCTAGATAAACTCTATCCAACGATCGGATCAGTCGTGGGACTATTTTGATGAATTCCTGAGAAAAAAATCAACAAACGTCGAATAAACCGGGTAAATATTAAAAGTTTGCACGCTCCACACTCGGAAATTTCTGGTCAGATTCGGCCGTGTGACCACTCAAAATATTCCTCTAGACAAGCTCTATCCAACGGTGGCATCAGCCGTGGGACTATTTTGATGAATTTCTGAGAAAAAAATTCACAAACGTCATATAAACCGGGTAATTATCAATAGTTTGCACGCTCCGCGCTCAGAAATTTCTGGTCTGATTCGGCCGTGTGACCACTCAAAATGTTCCTCTAGACAAGCTCTATCCAACGGTCGGATCAGTTGTGGATCTATTTTGATGAATTCCTGAGAAAAAAATTCACACACGTCAAATAAACCGGGTAAATATTAAAAGTTTGCTAGCTCCGCGCTCGGAAATTTCTGGTCAGATTCGGCTGTGTGACCACTCAAAATAATCCTCTAGACAAGCTCTATCCAACGGTGGCATCAGCCGTGGGACTATTTTGATGAATTCCTGAGATAGAAGTAGACACACGTCAAATAAACCTGGTAAATATTAAAAGTTTGCATGCTCCGCGCTCGGAAATTTCTGGTCCGATTCGACCGTGTGACCACTCAAAATGTTCCTCTAGACAAGCTCTATCCAACGGTCGGATCAGTTGTGGATCTATTTTGATGAATTTCTGAGAAAAAAATTCACAAACGTCATATAAACCGGGTAATTATCAATAGTTTGCACGCTCCGCGCTCAGAAATTTCTGGTCTGATTCGGCCGTGTGACCACTCAAAATGTTCCTCTAGACAAGCTCTATCCAACGGTCGGATCAGTTGTGGATCTATTTTGATGAATTCCTGAGAAAAAAATTCACACACGTCAAATAAACCGGGTAAATATTAAAAGTTTGCTAGCTCCGCGCTCGGAAATTTCTGGTCAGATTCGGCTGTGTGACCACTCAAAATGTTCCTCTAGATAAGCTCTATCCAACGATCGGATCAGTTGTGGATCTATTTTGATGAATTCCTGAGAAAAAAATTCACACACGTCAAATAAACCGGGTAAATATTAAAAGTTTGCTAGCTCCGCGCTCGGAAATTTCTGGTCAGATTCGGCTGTGTGACCACTCAAAATGTTCCTCTAGATAAGCTCTATCCAACGGTGCGATCAGTCGTGGGACTATTTTGATGAATTCCTGAGATAGAAGTAGACACACGTCAAATAAACAGGGTAAATATTAAAAGTTTGCACGCTCCGCGTTCGGAAATTTCTGGTCCGATTCGACCGTGTGACCATTCAAAATGTTCCTCTAGACTAGCTCTATCCAACGGTGGCATCAGCCGTGGAACTATTTTGATGAATTCCTGAGAAAAAAATTCACACACGTCAAATAAACGGGGTAATTATTAAAAGTTTGCACACTCCGCGCTCGGAAATTTCTGGTCCGATTCGGCCGTGCGGCCACTCAAAATGTTCCTCTAGATAAGCTCTATCCAACGGTGCGATCAGTCGTGGGACTATTTTGATGAATTCCTGAGATAGAAGTAGACACACGTCAAATAAACAGGGTAAATATTAAAAGTTTGCACGCTCCGCGTTCGGAAATTTCTGGTCCGATTCGACCGTGTGACCATTCAAAATGTTCCTCTAGACTAGCTCTATCCAACGGTTGCATCAGTCGTGGGACTATTTTGATGAATTCCTGAGAAAAAAAATCACACGTCAAATAAACCGGGTAAATATTAAAAGTTTGCACGCTCCACACTCGGAAATTTCTGGTCAGATTCGGCCGAGTAGCCTCTCAAAATGTTCCTCTAGACAAGCTCTATCCAACGGTGGGATCAGTTGTGGGACTATTTTGATGAATTTCTGAGAAAAAAATTCACAAACGTCAAATAAACCGGGTAATTATCAATAGTTTGCACGCTCCGCGCTCAGAAATTTCTGGTCTGATTCGGCCGTGTGACCACTCAAAATGTTCCTCTAGATAAGCTCTATCCAACGGTGGGATCAGCCGTGGGACTATTTTGATGAATTCCTGAGATAGAAGTAGACACACGTCAAATAAACCGGGTAAATATTAAAAGTTTGCACGCTCCGCGTTCGGAAATTTCTGGTCCGATTCGACCGTGTGACCATTCAAAATGTTCCTCTAGACTAGCTCTATCCAACGGTGGCATCAGCCGTGGAACTATTTTGATGAATTCCTGAGAAAAAAATTCACACACGTCAAATAAACGGGGTAATTATTAAAAGTTTGCACACTCCGCGCTCGGAAATTTCTGGTCCGATTCGGCCGTGTGGCCACTCAAAATGTTCCTCTAGATAAGCTCTATCCAACGGTGCGATCAGTCGTGGGACTATTTTGATGAATTCCTGAGATAGAAGTAGACACACGTCAAATAAACAGGGTAAATATTAAAAGTTTGCACGCTCCGCGTTCGGAAATTTCTGGTCCGATTCGACCGTGTGACCATTCAAAATGTTCCTCTAGACTAGCTCTATCCAACGGTGGCATCAGCCGTGGAACTATTTTGATGAATTCCTGAGAAAAAAATTCACAAACGTCATATAAACCGGGTAATTATCAATAGTTTGCACGCTCCGCGCTCAGAAATTTCTGGTCTGATTCGGCCGTGTGACCACTCAAAATGTTCCTCTAGACAAGCTCTATCAAACGGTCGGATCAGTTGTGGATCTATTTTGATGAATTCCTGAGAAAAAAATTCACACACGTCAAATAAACCGGGTAAATATTAAAAGTTTGCTAGCTCCGCGCTCGGAAATTTCTGGTCAGATTCGGCTGTGTGACCACTCAAAATATTCCTCTAGACAAGCTCTATCCAACGGTGGCATCAGCCGTGGGACTATTTTGATGAATTCCTTTGAAAAAAATTCACACACGTCAAATAACCGGGTAATTATCAAAAGTTTGCACGTTCCACACTCGGAAATTTCTAGTCAGATTCAGCCGTGTGACCACTCAAAATGTTCCTCTAGATAAGCTCTATCCAACGATCGGATCAGTCGTGGGACTATTTTGATGAATTCCTGAGAAAAAAATCAACAAACGTCGAATAAACCGGGTAAATATTAAAAGTTTGCACGCTCCACACTCGGAAATTTCTGGTCAGATTCGGCCGTGTGACCACTCAAAATATTCCTCTAGACAAGCTCTATCCAACGGTGGCATCAGCCGTGGGACTATTTTGATGAATTTCTGAGAAAAAAATTCACAAACGTCATATAAACCGGGTAATTATCAATAGTTTGCACGTTCCACACTCGGAAATTTCTAGTCAGATTCGGCCGTGTGACCACTCAAAATGTTCCTCTAGATAAGCTCTATCCAACGATCGGATCAGTTGTGGATCTATTTTGATGAATTCCTGAGAAAAAAATTCACACACGTCAAATAAACCGGGTAAATATTAAAAGTTTGCTAGCTCCGCGCTCGGAAATTTCTGGTCAGATTCGGCTGTGTGACCACTCAAAATGTTCCTCTAGATAAGCTCTATCCAACGATCGGATCAGTTGTGGATCTATTTTGATGAATTCCTGAGAAAAAAATTCACACACGTCAAATAAACCGGGTAAATATTAAAAGTTTGCTAGCTCCGCGCTCGGAAATTTCTGGTCAGATTCGGCTGTGTGACCACTCAAAATAATCCTCTAGACAAGCTCTATCCAACGGTGGCATCAGCCGTGGGACTATTTTGATGAATTCCTGAGATAGAAGTAGACACACGTCAAATAAACCGGGTAAATATTAAAAGTTTGCACGCTCCACACTCGGAAATTTCTGGTCAGATTCGGCCGTGTGACCACTCAAAATATTCCTCTAGACAAGCTCTATCCAACGGTGGCATCAGCCGTGGGACTATTTTGATGAATTCCTTTGAAAAAAATTCACACACGTCAAATAACCGGGTAATTATCAAAAGTTTGCACGTTCCACACTCGGAAATTTCTAGTCAGATTCGGCCGTGTGACCACTCAAAATGTTCCTCTAGATAAGCTCTATCCAACGATCGGATCAGTCGTGGGACTATTTTGATGAATTCCTGAGATAGAAGTAGACACACGTCAAATAAACCTGGTAAATATTAAAAGTTTGCACGTTCCACACTCGGAAATTTCTAGTCAGATTCGGCCTTGTGACCACTCAAAATGTTCCTCTAGATAAGCTCTATCCAACGGTCGGATCAGTCGTGGGACTATTTTGATGAATTCCTGAGAAAAAAATTCACACACGTCAAATAAACCGGGTAATTATCAATAGTTTGCCCGCTCCGCGCTCGGAAATTTCTGGTCTGATTCGGCCGTGTGACCACTCAAAATGTTCCTCTAGACAAGCTCTATCCAAAGGTGCGATCAGTCGTGGGACTATTTTGATGAATTCCTGAGAAAAAAAATCACACGTCAAATAAACCGGGTAAATATTAAAAGTTTGCACGCTCCACACTCGGAAATTTCTGGTCAGATTCGGCCGAGTAGCCTCTCAAAATGTTCCTCTAGACAAGCTCTATCCAACGGTGGGATCAGTTGTGGGACTATTTTGATGAATTTCTGAGAAAAAAATTCACAAACGTCAAATAAACCGGGTAATTATCAATAGTTTGCACGCTCCGCGCTCGGAAATTTCTGGTCTGATTCGGCCGTGTGACCACTCAAAATGTTCCTCTAGACAAGCTCTATCCAACGGTGGGATCAGTTGTGGATCTATTTTGATGTATTCCTGAGAAAAAAATTCACACACGTCAAATAAACCGGGTAAATATTAAAAGTTTGCACGCTCCGCGCTCGGAAATTTCTGGTCCGATTCGGCCGTGTAACCACTCAAAATGTTCCTCAAGACAAGCTGTATCCAACTGTGTGATCAGTCGTGGGACTATTTTGATGAATTCCTGAGAAGAAGATTCACACACGTCAAATAAACCGGGTAATTATCAAAAGTTTGCACGCTCCACACTCGGAAATTTCTAGTCAGATTCGGCCGTGTGACCACTCAAAATGTTCCTCTAGATAAGCTCTATCCAACGGTGGGATCAGTTGTGGGACTATTTTGATGAATTTCTGAGAAAAAAAATCACACGTCAAATAAACCGGGTAAATATTAAAAGTTTGCACGCTCCACACTCGGAAATTTCTGGTCAGATTCGGCCAAGTAGCCTCTCAAAATGTTCCTCTAGACAAGCTCTATCCAACGGTGGGATCAGTTGTGGGACTATTTTGATGAATTTCTGAGAAAAAAATTCACAAACGTCAAATAAACCGGGTAATTATCAATAGTTTGCACGCTCCGCGCTCAGAAATTTCTGGTCTGATTCGGCCGTGTGACCACTCAAAATGTTCCTCTAGATAAGCTCTATCCAACGGTGAGATCAGCCGTGGGACTATTTTGATGAATTCCTGAGAAGAAGATTCACACACGTCAAATAAACCGGGTAATTATCAATAGTTTGCACGCTCCGCGCTCGGAAATTTCTGGTCTGATTCGGCCGTGTGACCACTCAAAATGTTCCTCTAGACAAGCTCTATCCAACGGTGGGATCAGCCGTGGGACTATTTTGATGAATTCCTGAGAAGAAGATTCACACACGTCAAATAAACCGGGTAATTATCAAAAGTTTGCACGTTCCACACTCGGAAATTTCTAGTCAGATTCGGCCGTGTGACCACTCAAAATGTTCCTCTAGATAAGCTCTATCCAACGGTCGGATCAGTCGTGGGACTATTTTGATGAATTCCTGAGATAGAAGCAGACACACGTCAAATAAACCGGGTAAATATTAAAAGTTTGCACGCTCCGCGTTCGGAAATTTCTGGTCCGATTCGACCGTGTGACCATTCAAAATGTTCCTCTAGACTAGCTCTATCCAACGGTGGCATCAGCCGTGGAACTATTTTGATGAATTCCTGAGAAAAAAATTCACACACGTCAAATAAACGGGGTAATTATTAAAAGTTTGCACACTCCGCGCTCGGAAATTTCTGGTCCGATTCGGCCGTGTGACCACTCAAAATGTTCCTCTAGACAAGCTCCATCCAACGGTGGGATCAGTCGTGGGAATATTTTGATGAATTCCCGAGAAAAAAATTCACACACGTCAAATAAACCGGGTAATTATCAAAAGTTTGCACGTTCCACACTCGGAAATTTCTGGTCCGATTCGGCTGTGTGACCACTCAAAATAATCCTCTAGACAAGCTCAATCAAACGTTGGGATCAGTCGTGGGACAATTTTGATGAATTCTCGAGAAAAAAATTCACACACGTCAAATAAACCGGGTAAATATCAATAGTTTGCACGCTCCGCGCTCAGAAGTTTCTGGTCAGATTCGGCCGTGTGACCACTCAAAATGTTCCTCTAGATAAGCTCTATCCAACGGTGGCATCAGCCGTGGGACTATTTTGATGAATTCCTGAGAAAAAAATTCACACACGTCAAATAAACCGGGTAAATATTAAAAGTTTGCACGCTCCGCACTCGGAAATTTCTGGTCAGATTCGGCCGTGTGACCACTCAAAATGTTCCTCTAGATAAGCTCTATCCAACGATCGGATCAGTCGTGGGACTATTTTGATGAATTCCTGAGAAAAAAATCAACAAACGTCGAATAAACCGGGTAAATATTAAAAGTTTGCACGCTCCACACTCGGAAATTTCTGGTCAGATTCGGCCGTGTGACCACTCAAAATATTCCTCTAGACAAGCTCTATCCAACGGTGGCATCAGCCGTGGGACTATTTTGATGAATTCCTTTGAAAAAAATTCACACACGTCAAATAACCGGGTAATTATCAAAAGTTTGCACGTTCCACACTCGGAAATTTCTAGTCAGATTCGGCCGTGTGACCACTCAAAATGTTCCTCTAGATAAGCTCTATCCAACGATCGGATCAGTCATGGGACTATTTTGATGAATTCCTGAGAAAAAAATCAACAAACGTCGAATAAACCGGGTAAATATTAAAAGTTTGCACGCTCCACACTCGGAAATTTCTGGTCAGATTCGGCCGTGTGACCACTCAAAATATTCCTCTAGACAAGCTCTATCCAACGGTGGCATCAGCCGTGGGACTATTTTGATGAATTCCTTTGAAAAAATTCACACACGTCAAATAACCGGGTAATTATCAAAAGTTTGCACGTTCCACACTCGGAAATTTCTAGTCAGATTCGGCCGTGTGACCACTCAAAATGTTCCTCTAGACAAGCTCTATCCAACGGTGGGATCAGTCGTGGGACTATTTTGATGAATTCCCGAGAAAAAAATTCACACACGTCAAATAAACCGGGTAAATATTAAAAGTTTGCACGCTCCGCGCTCGGAAATTTCTGGTCCGATTCGGCCGTGTGACCACTCAAAGTGTTCCTCTAGACAAGCTCTATCCAACGGTGGCATCAGCCGTGGGACTATTTTGATGAATTCCTGAGAAAAAAATTCACACACGTCAAATAACCGGGTAATTATCAAAAGTTTGCACGTTCCACACTCGGAAATTTCAAGTCAGATTCGGCCGTGTGACCACTCAAAATGTTCCTCTAGATAAGCTCTATCCAACGATCGGATCAGTCGTGGGACTATTTTGATGAATTCCTGAGAAAAAAATCAACAAACGTCGAATAAACCGGGTAAATATTAAAAGTTTGCACGCTCCACACTCGGAAATTTCTGGTCAGATTCGGCCGTGTGACCACTCAAAATATTCCTCTAGACAAGCTCTATCCAACGGTGGCATCAGCCGTGGGACTATTTTGATGAATTCCCGAGAAAAAAATTCACACACGTCAAATAAACCGGGTAAATATTAAAAGTTTGCACACTCCGCGCTCGGAAATTTCTGGTCCGATTCGGCCGTGTGACCACTCAAAATGTTCCTCTAGACAAGCTCCATCCAACGGTGGGATCAGTCGTGGGACTATTTTGATGAATTCCCGAGAAAAAAATTCACACACGTCAAATAAACCGGGTAAATATTAAAAGTTTGCACACTCCGCGCTCGGAAATTTCTGGTCCGATTCGGCCGTGTGACCACTCAAAATGTTCCTCTAGACAAGCTCCATCCAACGGTGGGATCAGTCGTGGGACTATTTTGATTAATTCCCGAGAAAAAAATTCACACACGTCAAATAAACCGGGTAAATATTAAAAGTTTGCACGCTCCGCGCTCGGAAATTTCTGGTCCGATTCGGCCGTGTGACCACTCAAAGTGTTCCTCTAGACAAGCTCTATCCAACGGTGGCATCAGCCGTGGGACTATTTTGATGAATTCCTGAGAAAAAAATTCACACACGTCAAATAACCGGGTAATTATCAATAGTTTGCCCGCTCCGCGCTCGGAAATTTCTGGTCTGATTCGGCCGGGTGACCACTCAAAATGTTCCTCTAGACAAGCTCTATCCAACGGTGGGATCAGTCGTGGGACTATTTTGATGAATTCTTGAGAAAAAAATTAACAAACGTCGAATAAACCGGGTAAATATTAAAAGTTTGCACGCTCCACACTCGGAAATTTCTGGTCAGATTCGGCCGTGTGACCACTCAAAATGTTCCTCTAGACAAGCTCTATCCAACGGTGGGATCAGTCGTGGGACTATTTTGATGAATTCCCGAGAAAAAAATTCACACACGTCAAATAAACCGGGTAAATATTAAAAGTTTGCACGCTCCACACTCGGAAATTTCTGGTCAGATTCGACCGAGTAGCCTCTCAAAATGTTCCTCTAGACAAGCTCTATCCAACGGTGGGATCAGTCGTGGGACTATTTTGATGAATTCCTGAGATAGAAGTAGACACACGTCAAATAAACCGGGTAAATATTAAAAGTTTGCACACTCCGCGCTCAGAAATTTCTGGTCTGATTCGGCCGTGTGACCACTCAAAATGTTCCTCAAGACAAGCTCCATCCAACGGTGGGATCAGTCGTGGGACTATTTTGATGAATTCCTGAGAAAAAAATTCACAAACGTCAAATAAACCGGGTAATTATCAATAGTTTGCACGCTCCACACTCGGAAATTTCTGGTCAGATTCGGCCGTGTGACCACTCAAAATGTTCCTCTAGATAAGCTCAATCAAACGTTGGGATCAGTCGTGGGACAATTTTGATGAATTCTCGAGAAAAAAATTCACACACGTCAAATAAACCGGGTAAATATCAATAGTTTGCACGCTCCGCGCTCAGAAGTTTCTGGTCAGATTCGGCCGTGTGACCACTCAAAATGTTCCTCTAGATAAGCTCTATCCAACGGTGGCATCAGCCGTGGGACTATTTTGATGAATTCCTGAGAAAAAAATTCACACACGTCAAATAAACCGGGTAAATATTAAAAGTTTGCACGCTCCGCACTCGGAAATTTCTGGTCAGATTCGGCCGTGTGACCACTCAAAATGTTCCTCTAGATAAGCTCTATCCAACGATCGGATCAGTCGTGGGACTATTTTGATGAATTCCTGAGAAAAAAATCAACAAACGTCGAATAAACCGGGTAAATATTAAAAGTTTGCACGCTCCGCGCTCAGAAGTTTCTGGTCAGATTCGGCCGTGTGACCACTCAAAATGTTCCTCTAGATAAGCTCTATCCAACGGTGGCATCAGCCGTGGGACTATTTTGATGAATTCCTGAGAAAAAAATTCACACACGTCAAATAAACCGGGTAAATATTAAAAGTTTGCACGCTCCGCACTCGGAAATTTCTGGTCAGATTCGGCCGTGTGACCACTCAAAATGTTCCTCTAGACAAGCTGTATCCAACGGTGGCATCAGCCGTGGGACTATTTTGATGAATTCCTGAGAAAAAAATTCACACACGTCAAATAAACCGGGTAAATATTAAAAGTTTGCACGCTCCGCACTCGGAAATTTCTGGTCAGATTCGGCCGTGTGACCACTCAAAATGTCCCTCTAGACTAGATCTATCCAAAGGTGCGATCAGTCGTGGGACTATTTTGATGAATTCCTGAGATAGAAGTAGACACACGTCAAATAAACCGGGTAAATATTAAAAGTTTGCACGCTCCGCGCTCGGAAATTTCTGGTCCGATTCGGCCGTGTAACCACTCAAAATGTTCCTCTAGACAAGCTGTATCCAACGGTGGAATCAGTCGTGGGACTATTTTGATGAATTCCTGAGAAAAAAATTCACACACGTCTAATAAACCGGGTAAATATTAAAAGTTTGCACGCTCCACACTCGGAAATTTCTGGTCAGATTCGGCCGTGTGACCAATCAAAATGTTCCTCTAGATAAGCTCTATCCAACGGTGGCATCAGCCGTGGGACTATTTTGATGAATTCCTGAGATAGAAGTAGACACACGTCAAATAAACCGGGTAAATATTAAAAGTTTGCACGCTCCGCGCTCAGAAATTTCTGGTCTGATTCGGCCGTGTGACCACTCAAAATGTTCCTCAAGACAAGCTCCATCCAACGGTGGGATCAGTGGTGGGACTATTTTGATGAATTCCTGAGAAAAAAATTCACAAACGTCAAATAAACCGGGTAATTATCAATAGTTTGCACGCTCCACACTCGGAAATTTCTGGTCAGATTCGGCCGTGTGACCACTCAAAATGTTCCTCTAGATAAGCTCAATCAAACGTTGGGATCAGTCGTGGGACAATTTTGATGAATTCTCGAGAAAAAAATTCACACACGTCAAATAAACCGGGTAAATATCAATAGTTTGCACGCTCCGCGCTCAGAAGTTTCTGGTCAGATTCGGCCGTGTGACCACTCAAAATGTTCCTCTAGATAAGCTCTATCCAACGGTGGCATCAGCCGTGGGACTATTTTGATGAATTCCTGAGAAAAAAATTCACACACGTCAAATAAACCGGGTAAATATTAAAAGTTTGCACGCTCCGCACTCGGAAATTTCTGGTCAGATTCGGCCGTGTGACCACTCAAAATGTCCCTCTAGACTAGATCTATCCAAAGGTGCGATCAGTCGTGGGACTATTTTGATGAATTCCTGAGATAGAAGTAGACACACGTCAAATAAACCGGGTAAATATTAAAAGTTTGCACGCTCCGCGCTCGGAAATTTCTGGTCCGATTCGGCCGTGTAACCACTCAAAATGTTCCTCTAGACAAGCTGTATCCAACGGTGGCATCAGTCGTGGGACTATTTTGATGAATTCCTGAGAAAAAAATTCACACACGTCTAATAAACCGGGTAAATATTAAAAGTTTGCACGCTCCACACTCGGAAATTTCTGGTCAGATTCGGCCGTGTGACCAATCAAAATGTTCCTCTAGATAAGCTCTATCCAACGGTGGCATCAGCCGTGGGACTATTTTGATGAATTCCTGAGATAGAAGTAGACACACGTCAAATAAACCGGGTAAATATTAAAAGTTTGCACGCTCCGCGCTCGGAAATTTCTGGTCCGATTCGGCCGTGTAACCACTCAAAATGTTCCTCAAGACAAGCTGTATCCAACTGTGTGATCAGTCGTGGGACTATTTTGATGAATTCCTGAGAAAAAAATTCACGCACGTCAAATAAACCGGGTAATTATCAAAAGTTTGCACGCTCCACACTCGGAAATTTCTGGTCAGATTCGGCCGTGTGACCACTCAAAATGTTCCTCTAGATAAGCTCTATCCAACGGTGGCATCAGCCGTGGGACTATTTTGATGAATTCCTGAGATAGAAGTAGACACACGTCAAATAAACCGGGTAAATATTAAAAGTTTGCACGCTCCGCGCTCGGAAATTTCTGGTCCGATTCGGCCGTGTAACCACTCAAAATGTTCCTCAAGACAAGCTGTATCCAACTGTGTGATCAGTCGTGGGACTATTTTGATGAATTCCTGAGAAAGAAATCCACAAACGTCAAATAAACCGGGTAAATATTAAAAGTTTGCACGCTCCACACTCGGAAATTTCTGGTCAGATTCGGCCGACTAACCACTCAAAATGTTCTTCAAGACAAGCTCTATCCAACTGTGTGATCAGTCGTGGGACTATTTTGATGAATTCCTGAGAAAAAAATTCACGCACGTCAAATAAACCGGGTAATTATCAAAAGTTTGCACGCTCCACACTCGGAAATTTCTGGTCAGATTCGGCCGTGTGACCACTCAAAATGTTCCTCTAGATAAGCTCAATCAAACGTTGGGATCAGTCGTGGGACAATTTTGATGAATTCTCGAGAAAAAAATTCACACACGTCAAATAAACCGGGTAAATATTAAAAGTTTGCACACCACGCGCTCGGAAATTTCTGGTCCGATTCGGCCGTGTGACCACTCAAAATGTTCCTCTAGACAAGCTCTATCCAACGGTGGCATCAGCCGTGGGACTATTTTGATGAATTCCTGAGAAAAAAATTCACGCACGTCAAATAAACCGGGTAATTATCAAAAGTTTGCACGCTCCACACTCGGAAATTTCTGGTCAGATTCGGCCGTGTGACCACGCAAAATGTTCATCTCGACTGGCTCTATCCAACGGTGAGATCAGTTGAAGAACTATTTTGATGATTTTCAGAGAAAAAATTCCAGGTGAGTCACATATACGCGATAATTGTTAAAAGTTTGCACGCTCCGCGCTCGGAAATTTCTGGTCCGATTTGGACTCGTGACCACTCAAAATGTTCCTCTCGACTAGCTCTATCCAACTGTGGGATCAGTTGAGGAACTATTTTGATGATTTTCAGAGAAAAAATTCCAGGTGAGTCACATATACGCGATAATTGTTAAAAATTTGCACGCTCCGCGCTCGAAAATTTCTGGTCCGATTTGGACTCGTGACCACTCAAAATGTTCCTCTCGACTAGCTCTATCCAACTGTGGGATCAGTTGAGGAACTATTTTGTTGATTTTCAGAGAAAACATTCCACATGTGTCAAATATTCCGAGTAATTATTAAAAGTTTGCACGCTCCGCGCTCGGAAATTTCTGGTCCGATTCGGACGATTGATCACTCAAAATGTTCCTCTCGACAAGCTTTATCCAACGGTGAGATCAATTGAAGAACTATTTTGATGAATTTGAGAGAAAAAAATTTTTCGAGATTACGGCAAAATTTAATAAACTTCGGATCTTTTAAGAAATCTAGAAAAATTTTATACAATAAAGGAAATAGAAATAATGAAGAAATTAACGTCTTGGCCAGTGTCAATTTTGAAGAAGTAACTTCATGTAGGAAAATTGAATCCCAAATTGGAGTCTCAAAAACTAGAGTGCAAAAAATTTTACGTAAACCTAAATTTAAACCATACAAATGTAGAATAGTTCAGAATCTGCATTTTGAAGATCGCGAGAAACGCATTAGATTCTGCTGGTATTATTTAGAAAGAACCAATGTTGATCCAAATTTTTGTCGCCAAATTATATGGAGCGATGAATCTTATATAGCTAGTGCTGGAATATTTAATATCCATAATAATAGACACTGGACACGTCAAAATAATCATGTGATGCTACCTCGAGAGCGGCAAGGACGATTTGGATATAATGTGGCGTACTTCATACTGGGAACTAGGGTCAAATATGAAATCTTTGAAACAACACTGACTGCAACACGATATGTAGAAATATTACAAGGCATATTATCTCAGTTGTTAGAGGATACCCCATTAGCTCAACGAGATGATATATTTTATCAACAAGATAGAATCCCACCTCACAACTCAAGGTACACAAGGCATTTTTAGATGAATATTTTCCTGAAAAATGAATAGGGACGCATGGACCTATGCTTTGGCCGCCCAGATCACCTGATCTTTCAGTTTTAGATTTCTTTTTATGGGGGTATTTAAAAAACAGAATTTATCGAAGACAACATGAAAATATGATTAATTTTGCTACAGAGGAAGCTTTCCAATACTTAGAAAAACATCCGGTAATTGTTTTAAACGCCTTAAATAGAATATCCAAATAATGTCAAAAACGCTTAGACGTGAACGGAAATCAGTTTGAACATTTGCTTTAATTTACATTATTGTGCAGTTAAAAAAAATGGTAAATTTGTTTTTGTTAATGATATATTCATGTTCCAAAAATAAAATTACACGTTGAGCCCTTTCATAATTCATATTGTTAATTAAATATTACCTATTAATATAATTATTGACAATTATAATTGTCACTAATTACTTTGTTTTACATATGGTCGCCTCTAGAAACTATCCTCATTCAGAAAATGTCAATAAGTGACATTATTATTTGAAATAACCATATCGAGTTTAATATCTTTGGAATGGGGAAAATTAGAGAAATCAAAATAGGTGAAAATATACAGGGTGTCCCATTAAAAACACAAGTTTAGTCCATATCTCGAAAACTAAAAATTATCAATAAAATCTGAGTATGCCACTGGATTCTTCGTAAAAATCTCTATTCGACACCGTTTATACCTTTTCAATAATTTAATGCTTATTCAAACTATAGGGGGGGGTCCCAAAATACAATATTTAAAAAAATGCCCTGTAATGCAAAAACTAAGATAGCTGGATCAATTCTGTTAACGTCATCATTAGCTTCACTAAAAAGTGATATAGGTTTGCGAAAACCGTATCTCTCTATCTTCGCTAATAACCGAAATATCCCACGATTATAACGAAAATGAGACACCCTGTACTCTCAAAAAGGCCGATATAGGTCAGACTATCTGCAAACAAATACGTGAGATTATGTGAAACTTCTCTAACCTATATTCTCACAATTTTAATCCAATGATCCTAGCGAAACATAAATTCGTCCTTGTCAATATGTCAATTGTCATTAGCATCAAACACTATGAAAACATCCTTCCTTTTTGATCTTCCAAATGATAAATCTTGCCTCTTTCATTCCTAAACAGAACTTCCTAAACTCTACTTAACAACCTAAATTCTTCAATACTCAAGTAATCATCCCTGTAAGTATTTATTTTAGAGTGATATAATTTATTAACAATTTAATACATATACCCATCTTTATTGAAAGCTTGAAAGCAAGCACCCATTTTTCAAAAACTCACAAATTCTCCTATAATCATGACAGCCTGGATAGTGTAGATTCCTGTTGCTGTAAAAATAGGAAAATTCATGTAAAGAGTGACACAAGATGACACTATTCTTTTTTGTTCATTTGTTATCATATCTTCTTTGGTATGTGTGTCTAGTAGTCAATTAATTTTGAACTTTTTTGGTTTTTTATGTAATTTATCACAATGTGTTCAAAAATTTCACACTTAATGGTAAGTTGTGGTTTTAATAATTTATGTTTAGGTTCAATTACCTCGCTAAACCTAACAAATTGAGTTTATTTTGTAAAAGCATAAATTTTTAGAATCCATTCTTGTAATACTCGGGGTTCAGTTTTTGCAAAAGAGAGAAAACTTTTTTTTCTTTCTCCAATTTTACGATCCAGATGCGTTTCATCAAAGTGATCTATAAAGCTTCTAATATCTAGGAGTCTCTTCCTTTTTAGGTTTTCCCAATTTGCCATGCCCTGAAAGATAACAATAAAAATGTATCTTTTGTAATTTGACGTAATTTGGGTACTTGAATAGATCTATAAATGAACTCAACATTATAGATTTGGGTGCGTTTATAGGTTTTTCAGCATGCAACTTTTTATGAATTTCTTTTTGGTTGGTAAATAACGGTGATGCAAAACAATTTTATGTGATAAAATTTGGATAAAATAAGAGCAAACTAAATAAATTTTCATTGTTCAATTAACATTTTACCAACTATCACAAAAAAACTAAACCATTTCTTTTAACTCAAAAATGGCATAAAAAGGGAAAATTACAAAAAACAGTTTGAAAAAACTCGTTTCATAGCCACTTGTTTTTTAAATTTGATTTTGTCCATTTAAGAACTCTCTTATGAAACTTCTTGTCTTAATGTCTTTAATACACTATTAACTAAATTGATTCAGATCAAAATCACGTTGCCGTACCAGTTTTCTTTTCAAAATTAATATTTCATAATGGTATTTTTGTTGGAAAAGTTCTAGTTCATTTTCTTTTTGTTGCAGTTTGCAGAATTCATTATATAATTTTATTTTAATTTTGTCATTTTCATTCAAGCTTGCGAGCACTTCCTCTAAAATATCTGTCTGAAAATAGTTACAATATAAAGCGTTAACAGATCATCATGCAGATATTTCAAAGTGTGATAGTACATGGTAAAATGCAAAGAAAATGTTAACATACCTATGATCAAGAAGCAACATTTTAGATAAACAGGATGACAAAGTTCGATTTTTTAAAAAATATTATATTAGCATTTTCTTCTTATTTTATCGAGTACTACCACCCCCTGAAATATCTGCATGATGATCTATTACACCCTGTATTGTTTATAGCAGTTAAACAATTAAAGAATTTGCCATTATTACTGATGTAATTAGATCGTTTGATGGGTATTGGTTACTGGAAAACTTTTGGCGACAACACCATCAAGCTAAGTAAAGAGAAGAACAGCTGATGATGATAGATATGATAAATTCTATTAAAAATTACCAACATGAAAAATAAAATTGGTTGTAATGTTGGTTACATACCAATCAAACCAATCATTTTTTAAAATAATTACATATTACGGAATCGATAGATTTTACACCTTAAAATTATTTTGTATACAGGGTGGCCCATTGAAAACGAAACAGAGGCATTTGCGGGTACTTAGAAATGTATATTTGAAAAATGCTCGGGCACGTAAACTTTATATTCGAGGGGGACACATTATAAACGTATACTCGCTCCTTTCACTTCAACACCCTAGCCGAGGTGAGTTAAACCCTTAAAATCTTAAATGGAAAGTATGGTCGAGTAGCACCTTGTTTGAAAGGTCTTTCGATTCTCGTTATAATGATACCCAAATTAACTAACTTTTATTCAGTAGTTTTCGAGAAATTTGGAAAAATGTGATTAAATTGCCAACAAGTGGAATGCTCTGTTAAAATCGTAAATTAGGAAAATAATCAGTAGTGACTATTAATTGTAAACTGACCAGATTAAGTTTAGTTGTACTATTTCACCAATTGTTATTGCTTTCGAATAATAAAAAAAAATCTACTACATCTTATCAGGTAGGTAGAGGAGGCAGAGGAAGTAGAAAAAGGCGAATGGAATTTAAACTTTGAATACATTTAAAAAAAAGAGAGATAAAATATCACCGCAGCTATTGCAGTGAAGTATTCAAATGTTAGATAGCGAATAAACTTCAGCATCGAGTTTAAGTGAATTAAATTTGAAAATAGGAAAAATTTTACAATGGTGTATTCTGTAAAGGAAACAGTGGAAATAATTTCTCTTTATTTCAAAAACGACGAGAGTGCTAATCGCACTGCGGGTTTGTTCAATGAACAATATCCAAACAGACATGTTGGTAGAAAGTACATTTTAGAGCTAGTTGCAAAATTTCGACTAACCGGATCAGTACTCAACAAAAAACGGGATCCTGAACGTGAATTTACAATTAGAAATGAAGCTGCCGAAATTGAAATCTTAGGACAAATAGCTGCAGACCCAACTTTGAGCACGAGGAGGAAATTAGCTACAGTTAGTAACATCTCTAGAACAACTATTCAACGAATTTTGAAACATCATAAATATCATCCATACAAGATTCATCTAGTGCATTAATTGAATGAAGATGATTTTGATCGGCGGATGGAGTTTTGCGAACGTATGACTGCAAGGATAGCTGCTAACGGAAATTTTTTATTCAATATCTGCTTTTCGGATGAATGTACTTTTTTTCTAAACTCTACTGTCAATCGTCATAATTGTCGCTATTGGGCAGATAATAATTCCAGAATTTTTCACGCTGTCCACACTCAAACTCCCCAAAAATTAAATGTTTGGGCAGGTATTTTTGGGGACCGTTTGGTTGGACCAATCTTTCTTGATGGCAATCTGACAGGGGAGACGTATGTGGAATTACTGGGGAATACTGTTTATCCCTTACTCATTGACATTGTTGAACATGATGACCGCTATCAAGACAACCAATTAGTGTTCCAACAAGACGGACCTCCTCCACATTATGCACGACGTGTTAGGGAGTTTTTGAACAGAGAGTTTCCAGAACAATGGATTGGGCGAAGAGGTCCTATAGAGTGGCCGGCTAGGTCTCCAGACTTGACTCCGTTAGACTTCTTCTTATGGGGCCATTTGAAAAGCAAGATCTACGCAACAGAACCGGAGACTCTGGAAGAATTGCGACGACGAATTGTTAATGAATGCCGTCTGATAACTCCACAGATGCTTCAAAATATTAGGACTCGTTTTGAACAGAACTTGTATTACTGTATGGAAGCTAATGGTGAACAGTTTGAGTATCTTATCAATTAAAAGAACTTTTGTTAATGTTTTACTATTAATTTTCCTAATTTACGATTTTAACAGAGCATTCCACTTGTTGGCAATTTAATCACATTTTTCCAAATTTCTCGAAAACTACTGAATAAAAGTTAGTTAATTTGGGTATCATTATAACGAGAATCGAAAGACCTTTCAAACAAGGTGCTATTCGACCATACTTTCCATTTAAGATTTTAAGGGTTTAACTCACCCCGGCTAGGGTGTTGAAGTGAAAGGAGCGAGTATACGTTTATAATGTGTCCCCCTCGAATATAAAGTTTACGTGTCCGAGCATTTTTCAAATATACATTTCTAAGTACCCGCAAATGCCTCTGTTTCGTTTTCAATGGGCCACCCTGTATATCAGTTTTTATATTCTAAAAATCTTTTCTCTTCTCTTTTTGAATGAAGCACCTAGAAAACTTAGACGTGTGAAGTAATTTTTATTAAAACATTATTTATTATTCATACATATTATTTTACATATATATTACATGTATTTATTATACATATATATTATTTAAATATGATTCATTTTAATAATTCGAAAATTTATTGGTTCTGTATTTAAAAATAAAATTGTTCTGAACAGACCCATATAGTAGAAATTTAAAAATACGTCGAAATGCCTTGAGATATTTGCTTTATAAATATATCGTGGTGTGCAAAATAATAGTAGCACTAACAGCAGTTTTACAGAGGGTTGATTATTAACTTAGGTAATGTTTTTTGGGAATCACAGATGTCAGGCGTTCTCACGATACTGTATCAAGTATTGAGTGAGTACAATTACAGACACCTTATGTTGAAATGTTTTTGGAATTCCCCTATTTATGTGAATCTCATACATACAGATTTGTGCAAAAAAATTGCAGTGTTGATTGTCGTACGCATTAATGTTTATTAGTGAATCGTGGTACCAAGATGTTGATTAGACGTGGCCTAATTATTGATACGTCTAGTTAGCAATGGACTGGATGCTTGCGAAGGACCACCCTGAGTTCGCGGTCTCAGAGACACCGTGTTCGTGCAAATGAAGAAAACAAAAACCCTTTTTAACGGTAACGAAGGTTTATTGTTCACCAACAATTTCGAGTAATTTAACAAAGAAATAACAACTTTTCGTGACAAGTTAACTAGTGTACTAATTAACCCTGTATAGGAACCGTGAGTAAAGTAATCGCGTACGAGCAACGTGCAAAGTACGGAGTTAAGATTCGACGGAGACGCACAAGAAGAGGAGCGAATTTTCTTCTTGCAAAATCTTAAATACTAAAGTTAATGGTAAGCGTACATAGGCGTACCAGAAACTAAGAGGTCATCATCGGCACTTCTTCTAGATTTGTCCTTATGACTTGCCTAACTTTAACAATATAATTGGGTTTTATTGGAGGGCGTTTATGACCAGCATCGAGAACGTGTCTAAATTCTAGTACGCACAAAAGGTCGGCGAGGAGTTTTATTACATAGTTAGTCTAAGATCAAACGAAATGCGAATCAACATCTGGTCATACGGGCAAAATGGCAAGAGAAACGAGTAATGTCCATAGGCGTAGCATACGGGTTCCTTACATACTAGTCACAGATTTAATACTAGGCTTATGAAGAATACAACTTATCGAACTAATAGATTAAATTAATTATCGGATATTCTGTCCTCTACACAAGCTCTAACATTAAGGTACTACGTAATTTCGTTCAATAGCTAATTAAATGTTTTAAAAGTTTCATTTAAGGTAAATAAGTTATATTTTACTATGTGGTGCACGTAATTTAGGTCAGGTGCTAATTGTGAGTACCTGTTTTACTTTCTTAATAATTAGTTTATTTATAGGTGTATTATAATCTGGTTGTTGTCATAGGTAGGTCTGCCAAACCACCAATTATTATTATTTTTTAGAGTATTTGTGAATAGTTACTTTTTGTCAAATTAGTTTATTTAAGTAGTTGTCAAGATTAAATAAAACAGTTCTTTACTACATTCGCGATCATCAACATCCTTCAACAATAAGGACAGTCTCTAAATATTTTTAACATATGTATATTTTATACCCATATCACATAACATATTCAGTTTGGGAATAAATTTTAAATGGAATTCATAAAATTACTTGGTCATTTCGTTGACTCACCCTATACAAACTTCGACATGTCATTCTACGTTTAATTCTAAATAAAAAAAGTTCCTCTGAACATAAACACGGAAAGGCTTCGTTTAGGGTATACAGGGCTATAAAAGTTAATTTTGAAAAAAAAAATTTTTAATTTTCAAAAATAGTTGTTGGTATTTTATAGAAATTTGGTAGAGGACAACATGTCATTAAAAGACATCTTTTGCAATGAACGTAAATAAAATTTGTAACTAGTGGCTCGCGTACCAATTGCTAGAATCAGACATAAAAAAATGGGGCTTCAGCGTTTTTTTAAAACAGGAATTCCTGATTTTTTAAATCTCCAAAAATTTTCCTAAAACAATGGTCTCTTAAAGATTTAAATAAAATGTATCGTTTTCGAGAAATAAATCTTTAGAAATGACATAGATAAATTATTATTGATTAATTAATATAAATTATATCTCCACACACTTTACGATAAACCCTTAAAAGACCGTTGTTTTAGTAAAATGGTTAGAAATTTAAAAAATAAGGAAATCTTGTTTAAAATACAGTGGTGCCACATTTTTTTGTGTGGTTGATTGTAACAATTAACATTATGCACGCCACTCCTTACAGAATTTAATTATAATTAAACATTTCTCAGAAGTTGAGCCTAAATGATATCTAAGTCGATTTTGCTCTGTCTAACCTGGAAATCGGTTTTCTCTATTAAAACAGACTAATTCCTACCACACTATAGAATGTATCTCTTATGTCAGTTGCTATTATAGTTGTAAAGGATATGTGGTTTTTGCAATCCGGTACTTGATTTTTATGAAACCAAACTTAGACAATAGTAAAAAAGTTGTGGCCATCCTTTTATGGTATACAGGGTGTTAATTAAGTACATGTACTTATTTCAAGGGATGAATCTTTAACTGATTTCATCACAAAAGTTCTTACGAATGTAGATCCCCAACATCTTGGTTTAAGAACTAGGCTGTTAAAATTTCATTTGTAATTTGTTTTTTTTTTATATTTTCGGACAGAGATGTAATAATCGGATAAAATTTGGCATACAGAATTTTTTTATGACGCAAAATTCAAATATTTCCTTAATTTTTTGATTGCTGATAGAGGGCGCTACATACAGGGTTCCATCATATTTTAATTGGCCCTAACATTTTGCGCTAAACTGTATGCCACTTTTGCATTAATAGACCTATTGTACATTTATTTATATTGAAAAAAAGCACTCTTAGAAAATGTGTGTAGAACTAATCGTTTTGGAGATAAACGGGTTTGTAATTAACATGACATCGGTAAAATTGATTTAATAACAATTATTAAAATTATCAAAATTAATTTAATATTATAATAGTTATTGAAAATGGCTAACTCTTTTTCCAAGAGCACCTTTTTTTAATATAAGCAAAAGTACAATAGGTCTATTAATGCAAAAGTGACATATACTGTAGCGCAAAAAAGTTAGGGCCAATTAAAATGTGATTGAACCCTTATGTGGCGCCCTCTATCAGTAATCAAAAAATTAAGGAAATATTTGAATTTTGCGTCATAAAAAAATTCTGTATGCCAAATTTTATCCGATTATTACATCTCTGTTCGAAAATATAAAAAAAAAACAAATTACAAATGAAATTTTAACAGCCTAGTTCTTAAACCAAGATGTTGGGGATCTACATTCGTAAGAACTTTTGTGATGAAATCAGTTAAAGATTCATCCCTTGAAATAAGTACATGTACTTAATTAACACCCTGTATACCATAAAAGGATGGCCACAACTTTTTTACTATTGTCTAAGTTTGGTTTCATAAAAATCAAGTACCGGATTGCAAAAACCACATATCCTTTACAACTATAATAGCAACTGACATAAGAGATACATTCTATAGTGTGGTAGGAATTAGTCTGTTTTAATAGAGAAAACCGATTTCCAGGTTAGACAGAGCAAAATCGACTTAGATATCATTTAGGCTCAACTTCTGAGAAATGTTTAATGGTAAAAACATTCTGACGATATTTTCACTGCCAACCGAGATATAGGACGTTTTTTAATATTTGGTCATTTTGAAAAGTGCCTATAACTTTTTCATTTCATGAATCATTTCTGTAAATACATTCTTAAAGCACTTTTTTAAGTGCAATACAGTGACTTACTCAGGTTTCTTTGTAGTTTTCTATTTTATCAGAATACTTTTTTTTTATGGAGATCATATTCAAGGAAAAAACCGTTGAGATAAAAAAGGAATTGCAAAAGGTTACTAGGCAAGCTTTTGCAGTTATTAAACCAGTTTAATTAATAAATAACTGTAAGTCTGTGTGTAAAAAATGTTTACTATGTGTTTTCCTGGAAGGTGTTCAATTTGCACATCTTTGCCAATTATTTTTTTAATTGGATCTAAAATGTTGGATAATGCTTTCTTTCATAAGGCAAAATTTATGAAAGTATCACTTCCATCAGACACATAAATTATTTTTCAATAGATATGTTTGGTCTAGTCCCTCCAGGATTATACATATAAACACACAGGTTCGATGAACGGGTGTCTGGAGCGATGCTTGATAAATTCATTCCTTTTCTACGTCTTGATACAATACGACACTTTTAAAACCTATCGGACCGCGCATATCAGAAAATAGAGTATCATTAGTGATTAGTGTGTTTTCTTTTATCCTCATAACTCAATATAAAATGATTAATCTTTAATTTAATCTCAACACGAAAATTTTTAAGTTCATAGTCAACTATGTTTTCTATTAAAAAAAAAGAAAATTCTGTATTTCTGATAAAATGGACAACTATAGAAAAAACCTGAGTAAACTACTGGATCGCACTAAAAAAAGTACCTTAAAAATGTGTTTACAAAACTAAAATATTCACTGAAATAAGAAAGTTATGGTCAGTTTTCAAAATGGCCGAAAATTGAAAAACTTCCTATATCTCGGTTGGCAGTGAAAATACCGTTAAGCGGATTTACCACTAAACAAAAATATCTCAAAAATCGAACCCATGACATGTAAGTCGATTTTGTTCTATCTAATCGGAAAGTAGGTTTTCTCTGTTAAAACAGCCCAATTGCGACCATACTATCCAGTATGTAAAATTGGCATTGAGTGAGCTTACAATACATATTCTCTGGTAGTAATATTATGTTTCTCCTGACAGTTAAATATTAATTGTTAAGGTTTTACGTTAACTGTATGGCCCCACTTAACTATTTTCAAACCATTTTTTAATTTATTCAAACCATCGTATCAATACAGTCTCGAGATTAATTATTCGTCCACTTAAATTATTTTAAAAAAATCGATCATAATAAAGACAAAAACCGCGTATAATGTAAAATAAATCTGTTCATAATTAAATTATTAAGGTTTTGTGGAATTAGAAGAAAATCAAAATATTTAACATTTCTTGGGGCATGATAATGCTTTTAAATTTATAACGCAGAGCGAAAATATTGGTTCACTTGGCTCGTCCAATAAAACATTTGCTATTTCTTTATTTCTTTTTTGGAAAGTTCCTTGAAATAAATTGAACAAAGTATTTGTGATATTTGAGTAGCACAGAAGACGAGTTAATTTTCAAAAATGGGTCGTAAATATTCTGAAATTCCTCCTCATTTAAGAGCGTTAATTATAAAATTAAATAACGAAGAAAAATCTCAACGTGAAATAGCCAAAATTGTTGGTATAAGTAGATCAATGGTCTAATCTATTATAAACAAATTTTAAACATCGGAAACAACTGCAACATTGCCAGAAACAGGAAGAAGATGTGCCTTAACCGAACGCATGAAACTAGAAATTATTAGAAAAGTCACAATAAATCCAAGTGTTACGACCAAAGACTTGATAAAAAGTGCTGAACATGATTACAACCATAAGAAAATGATTAAGAAACAATGGTTTGAGGGCACCAGTAGGTACGAAAAAAACCATTCATTATTAATGTGAACAGAAAGAAGCATCTTGAATTTGCCCAAATGTATCTGTTCAAAGACATTGAATTCTGGAAAAACATTATAGTATTTACGGATGAAACTAAAATAGAGCAATTTGGAAAGTCAAAAAAAGTTTTGGTGTACAGAAAACGAGAAGAAGCTTATAAAACTAAAAATACATGTATAATTCCAGCAGTGAAACATGGAGGTGGTTTTATTCTTATCTGGGGGTGCATGTCTTGATAAGAGGTGGGTTGACTTTTGGCGAGATTATGAATCTCTTTGTCTATTTAAACATTCTTAAGAATAATTTACACGAAAGCGTAAATAATATGAAAATTTTAGATAAATATGATTTTCCACAAGACAATGACCCTAAACACAAAGCTTGGATAGTTAGAGAGTGGTTATTGTCTAATACACCAAAAGTATTGGAAATGCCACCTCAGTCACCGGATATAAATCCCATAGAACATTTGTTGTCAAAACTGAAAGAAAGAGTAAAGGAACATCAAATATCTGATAAGCAGGAGCTAAAAGCCAGATGTTTGGAAGAATGGGCAAAAATCCCAGTGGAAATTATCAGAAAATTAGTTAGGTCAATGCCTAACAGATTGGGAGGAGTTATAAAATCAAAAAGATATCCTACATGATACTGAATTGAGACATTTCGCATAAATATGACAGTGGATTAATAATTTTTCTCTTCTGCTATTTAGTTTTTAAGAATTTATTAATTATTTTTGAAAGATATTGTTAACACTTTATTCGCATATTTGAGGTAAAAACGATACATTTTCGTTTATGAAATGAAGCTCATATAAAAAGTAATTTGGATTTTATACTAATGTTTTAAATATTCTGCTAGTGGACGAATGTATGCAGCTGACTAGAAACATAAGAAAATAGAGGATGCCGTATTTTTTTAAAACAATTAAATCGACTTACCAAAAAAAATCTGTCACATGTTGGTGTAGTTGGATGGAGATTCTTGTCGCAGCAAGCATTGTAGAAATGAAATATTCGCCGTATTCCTATTTTTGTAAAAGGCCTTTGAACTTTTTTGTCCAATTTCATTCAGCATAAAAAAATCTAAAAATCAAATAAACGCACTGCGTTGCCGCTTTGAGAGCCGTTTTCTCAAATCAGTACTTAGAGATTTTTTACACACCTCAGTATTCTCGGATTAAGTAAGTTCTTAAGTAATATGTACGTAAGCATTCCTTATTTAAGTTAAGATAATTAATTAATGTTATCTGAAAATAATACAGTGTTTGATAGTAAATTTTTCCTGAGATAAGCGTGAGTTGTAAAACCATGTGCTGCACAGTGTACAAACATGTGCTAACCATAAAAAGGGACAATAGCTAGATGATGGAGCCATATTTGCTTGTTTGTTGAAATGTCTTTGTTGAGTGCTATTGGCACTAGTCATTGTAGGTCACGCCATAAATTTGGTTTTACCAAAAAAACCACCCGTCAAGTGGACGCAATTAACGTCAACGACCTCCTAATTGATGGATGCTTCTGTTAAGTTTAGTTTAGATTATTGGCAACCCTACTTTTTCTTAGAAACGACTAGCATGGGAAAATGTAAGATTACGTTTAGTTGAAAAGTTGACGAGGGGATGCGTTCGGGGGTGCCGATGACAAGTTGTATCGGGATTATTCTGGAGTCGATGCCTAATAGTAAAGGAGTGCTTCAAATCTTACCCCAAAACTTACATGCATGACAAGGACACCAGCCATATAGACTATAGAGAGGGTTGCTGTTTTTGTATGGTAATTTTCATACAGTAATGTAGGTTAAGATTCTCTTCAGAATCATTTGATCTGAATTAGATAAAGAATAATAATCACTCTTGGGTATTTTGTCCAATACTGAAATGTCAATCCTGAGGTTAATGACACACAGGTAAGGATATGTAATGTACCTATCTTATGAATTAGGATTAATTAACTGATATTCGAGCTTATTTGTATTTCTCATGAAGAATTGTATTTGTTCTGTACTAACTCGGCCTTTGGCCCAACCAATAATACTAACTTAACCTTGGCCCCACAGATAAAGTAATTAAGCCAAGGTCCGGAGTTTTCCCAATAGACATTACATAGTAATTAGTTTTGTAATCACCCCTCTATTTGATTAGATATATACATAAATACAGCTTGGGAGTAAAAACACGCACTCTTCCCAATAGACTCTCGACCAGAATAGTTGATTATAGTAGTGACTAGTAGAACCAACGCGTTTTTGTTGTCAAAACCTATCTCCCTGCATCGGGGTACATAACAGATATAATGATTTTTTTTACCTGTATATCTAGGGCTATGTTGTGTACTCACTCAATTAACCACGTCTTATCTATGTTGGGTCTACAAATTAGATGATAACTAAAAACTAAAATACTATATAAATCGCTCAACTTAAGGGATGTTCTGGTTTCATCGTGAAAACCTAAAAGTGGAAGTACGCACATGTATTTCTAAGATATCATGATTTCCTTGCCCTTGTAAATTGTTCACATTGACTTTTTTATTCACAGAGTCTATGTGTTAAAATGTTAATTTCAAAAACCTTTTAAGTTTAATTTTTTAAATCGTTGATACCAGAACCCCAAATCCGGGGGAACTTATCTAACCAGTAAAAAAGTATTACTTAAGTTAATAATTCATCTTCTCTAAAACTGTTGTGTTAGCGCTGCTATTATTTTGCACACCACTGTATGTGTATATCTCTATTTAATCTTTCTAAAATTAATAGAAACTGCGGAGTTTGGTCAGGTTATAAAATCCTTTCAAAAAAATAAGATAAAGTTAATAAAAACATTTCTCTTTTAAATAATGTGCAAAACAAAGGATGACTTTGCTAAATTATTGCGAGAATAATCACCGTATATAAAGTCTTCAGATGATAGAATATTTTATCCAAAAAATAATACAAATTTAAATAAACACGATGAGATTCCATTTAATTTTGATATGATTGAAAAATCAATAAATTTTTAGAGAAGTTATCTACAGTATGTCCACAGATAGAGGGCCTAAGAGGACAAATGGACAAAAAAATGTCGTTTTTCGACAAAAAGTTATTCTTGATAAGTCTCTGTTTCTCGGAAACATACGATTTACGAAGATAACTTTGAACTTTTTTATACCCCCTTCCCCATAAAACTACGAAAACATGAAAGACTATCAAGAGTAACATTGCTTTATTTTTCATTTTGGAGCAAAATGGTAGATAAAAAACGGATTTTAAGTTCTATTCAACGTTTACATACAAAATTCCACTATTCCAAAATAGTTTATAAACAATTATAAATAAAAGTTAGTAGATATTATTTATTTAAACACATCTCATCCGTATTTCACGCATTTCTCGAATTTAATATTGTGACATTTTGTTGGGAAAATACCCATCACCTTCACTAAGTAATACATTTCTTCCTTTGCCAACGTAAATCCTTCTTAATCACTCTTAAGGGCAGTGTTTACATTATCCAAATGCATACACATCCCACACTCTTCCCACGCTCATAACTCTTCTCACCCATCATTTTTCTCACACCTTCATGGCACCGTATTGATAAGCAATCCTTATTCCTCTGCACTAATAATTCACACTAATTGGTATGACTGTGAGGTGGTAAAATATATGTAAGAAAAATATTTCCTTTTTAGAAAACTAAAAAAACACAAATTTACGCAAGACTTCTTTATTCGCCAAAGATTGGGAATAGAATGACCTCCCATACAAGATGTCGGAGTCATCCCCCGGGTATCTGTTTATCTTCAAAATGATGAACGTTAAACCTTCCACATTCTTCCCACGCTAACATCCCTTAGTCATTCCCTTCACACCTTCATATGATAAACAGACCCTCTTCATCTTTTAAGGCAACAATCTACTTCAACTAGTACAAGTTTAGTCAATCTCCAATGGGACACTCATAGGTGTCTGTGACATATTGCATATGCCTAAGGATAAGACATAGCACCATCCTTGTAAGATAACATGTTTATTGCTCTTGTCTTAAATGAATTAATAACCAACCCCGTATCACTTTCTTTAGGAAAGCTCACATATACAGGATGTCCCGTAAGTCAACGATATGCCTTGAAGGGTGGATAGACCAACTCAGAATAAGTTGAATTAACTAAAGTTACCTTAGCCCAAAAGTTGATAATAGCGGATTTAAATCCTTTGGATTTTTTTTACTGGGGATGCATAAAAGAAAATGTTTATGTATCATCAATACATTGCGCAGAAAAATTAATGAAGCTTCGAGGCAAATAAATGTAGCTGGAATTGCAAGAAGAGTAAAAAGGTCATTTTTAAAGAGATACTGCGCTTGCATCCAACTGGATGGCAAGCAATTTGAGCCTACTATTTGATTTTCACTTGATGTCAAATAAATACCGTTTATTTGAAAGTAACAAGTGTTTCATTTGAATTCCTAATTATTAAAATAATTAGATAATGAGTTTCTTCTGCAGTAAATTTGCAATAAATTTACTAAAAAGTAAAACAGCAATGATTATTTAAAAATTAATAAACAATAAATTTGCATGCACGATCAACTGTAGATGCTTTTTTCTCGGAAACCGTTTCTTCAAGCGGCTTCAATAGGGTATACCTTTTTTAAGCAGAAAAGGTGAGAGAAAAGATTTATCTAGTCCAATACGACATACACCGTGGCACAAACAAGTTTTGGCAATTTAAATGAATTCTAATGGCCGCCTGTGGCGCCCTCTAGAAGATATACCGGAATCGTCGATAAATTTGTATTTATCATCTCAAGAAATTCCCAAATAGAAAATATCGTGAAATTAGTTCGAAGTAGTGGAGAAATATTAAAGAAAATGTGATTTATTTTTTTACTTTTGACACCTTGTATCTCGCTTATTATCAACTTTTGGACTAAGGCAACTTTAGTTAATTCGACTTATTCTGAGTTGGCCTATCCACCCTTCAAGAGATATCGTTGACTTACGGGACACCCTGTATATGAATAAGATAAGGTTCACATTCGGTGGGAAAATTAAGATTTAGAGCAGTCTCATATAGTCTCACACACAACACGCAATGCCTCTCCAACACCTCTCCAATTCTCTCTTTATACTCCTACAGCCTTAGTAGGATCCTAATACTGCTCTCAATTCGCACATAACATTTGCCTTGTTCTAAAAAAACTCCCGATCGTCAAAAGTTCTTGATAATCAGTAGTCGCTTGTGGTTTTCTATTTTACCCTAATTTTATACTTTGTTATGACTTTGTCACTTATGCAGTAGTGTGGGACATTTAGTTAAATAAATATAAGTGTGATGTTATCAAGTGTGTTCGTTCTGTATCGGTTCAGTACTGAATAAGCTGTGGTCCTTCGAACAAAATAAAATCTACATAAAAGAGATACAGTTCACCTCGGCACTGACCAGTAGCTGTGCTTCTCTTATGTCTGGAATGAGACAGCAAGCAAAACGCAAACTTGCCCCGTTCTGAATCATAATCTGAACAGAAAGTAGCTAATTAGTGCAAACGAAAAAAGATATGAAAAAAAATTCGTGTGACACCGCCGGTGAAGAATACCCTGCGTATCATGCAAGCTCTTTTGTAGTTCAGGTGTGTAGCAAATCATATTAGAAGTTAGTATATCAAAATAGGAACTTTTGTTTAATGTGGTTCCGGAGAAGTTAAAGAAAAACCACAATTTAAGAGTCACCTTTGAGGGGCTGTAACGCCTTTGAGAAAGATTTCAGGACAGGGGTCCATATAAACTTTTCTTCATAATTTTGGAAGAAAATTCCCTCCTTGAAGTTTGGCGATGGAACTTCCGGACACTCTGTATAATGCTGTAAAGAAAATATTAGATTTTAAAAGAACTATACCTTTATTATCACTTAAAAAAATAAATTAACTTCAAAATCTTAACACTGTAGCTTACATCCTTCTTATCCCAAGCTCTTCCATTTTTGAGACTTTTAAAAATGGTAAAAAAATTAAATAGGTGGCTCCTTTTTCATTGTGATCGGTTTCTAATGTATATGTACAGGGTGGTTCACGTAAGATGGTCCACTACCTTATCCCAAAAGTCGTAAGGTTTAAAAAAAAAGTTTAAGATAAAAGTTATTCAGTTTTTCATGAATATTTATTTTTTAATATTTTCGAAGTTACAGGGTGATCCAGAAAGTCGTGACATGACAAAAATACATTTTTTTAAATAAATATCCTCTATTTTGTTGCTGAAACTAATTCTACTTGTAACTGTAACTAATTTTTGTTATTACAAAATATTAAACATTTTTAGCAGTTTTTGAGTTAATTCAATTTAAAATAAAAATCAAAGAAAAAATAAACTTTTTAAAATTCTCAATAAATTCACATGGGATTAATCGAATCGTTCGAAAACTTGTCCAGTTAAATACAAAATGTCGTTCTACTGGAATATACTTTTAATTTTCGAAAAAATTTATACAGGGTGTGAAAAAAAATTTCAAATTTTAACATTTTTAGTGCCTCAAACTCGATTTTTTCAAATGAGACACCCTGTTTTTCTTTTTGAAAACGAATTCTTCTCTTAATTCACTTTCAAATGATATAATTAACTTTTGCTATAAAACTCTTCAATAAACTTTAAAGTTGTTTTGACAGAATGAACAATAGCTTCATCCTATTGGAAATATCCATTTTATACTTTGTCATCATAGACTTCATCTAAAAAACTCTGTAAAATATTCTCTTAGTATCTGTTAGCATCTAAAGTATCTTAAAAAAAAATTGGGCCAATAATACGCCCCCTGGACATGGCTACTCAAACACCAATTCTTAATGGGTGCAAGCTTGTTTCCATAAATTGGTGAGGATTTTCTGTTGTTCAAGTCATATAATTTTAGCTATTCAAATATCCTGATAAGTGAAACCATGCTTTATCAGAGAAAAACATCAACTTGAGAAATTCATCATTAAAAGTTCCCATTGAACAACTTGCAATACCTAACCCATTGGTCATAATTAATTGGGAATAATTGTTGGACAACCGTTACTTTATACAGGTGCATCTTTAGTGTTTTTTAGTGCTTTATGGCAAATTCCGATTGAAAGGCCTACAGAACAATGTTGCGTTTGATTAAGCTCGAAACTAACTTTAAACTTAACAAATGTACCAGTTTGATTAGATAATCTTGATACTGATTTATTGGGGCTTTGGTTCATTCTTTCCTGAATTTCATTCAAAACTTCATCTGCAAGACTTGACTTGCCAATGGATTTTCCTTTGTAAATGCAGCTTTTTGTTTTAAATCGTTCAACAACCCTTGTTTTATGTTTCACAAAACTATCATAATCGCAAATCTGTTTCGAGAAACTTCATAACATATTGTTGTATGCGGAATTGCAAAGAATAGGTCCATGATCTGTCATCATTGAGATTCTCACTGCAAAAATGTGTTATTAAAATGAACGTATCTGGTTTCAAAGTGAAGCCCATTTTGTTGAGTCTTTACAAAAACTTTTTCTGATAAATAGAAAACAATAGGAAGAAAATATTTGGCAAAAGCAAAAAAATCGAGAAATTTCAAAAATCCAGTCAATAAACGGACTTCACTGTACTTGTTTATGTTTAAATTTAAAGGTTCCACTCCACTATCACAAACTTGGCGTAAATCATTGCGTATAATTTCCATCGAACCAATTAGGGGATCAGCGTGTAACGCGATTGTCGTGTATTCAACGCAAAACATCGTAAATATAAATTGCATCTTAAATCATGGTAACCAACAGCTGATTAGAAAAGTTACTAAAAATCAATGCAACAAACCCAAAATAATAAAATTTGACCTTGAAAGTCACGTGGTGAAGAATCATTTATGAAGACCCTGTATAAAATGTACTGTTTTGGTACAGCAATTTATAAAAACATCCAATAAACAAGTCAAATAGCTCATTTCGGAGCACCTGTAAAATAATTTATCTTTATACATTTTACGAGTTTCGATGCGAGCAATTCAGTGAATCTGCACAATCTGCCATCTAAATTATTACCTAAGTACCAAGTAGGACTGGCCTTGCCAATTAAACAGTCCCCTACCCATGTCGCATCATATCATGTGAGAGAGAAAACTATCTGTGCAACCTTTTCTAGAAATTGACCCGTCAGCTTTGTGTACACGTATCTTTAATCACTACTTTGACGATCACACGTTTAATTTCGGAAGTTCTTTTCGTTTCATGTTCGGAGAGAGAGGGTGGTGAGTATTAAATATTTTTAATAATTAGTAGTTAAACTTGTTATTAAAAAAGTAGTAGTACTTTAGTAGTTAAAGTGTTTTCATTTATTGCATTGAATTAAGAAAATATCGTAATTAATATTTTTACATTAATTTCTAAGAACGATTAAGGTTTTTTGGATATTTCAAGATTCAAATTAAGAAAAAACTTGTAAATATTGACTAACATAAGTATGGTATGATATAATATCTCTATAAAACCTACAAGTACTCACTGTAGACTGCAGAATTCAACTGCATTTCTGAAAGTTACGGGTTTAAATGGAATTCCGCACATGGATGATTTTTTTAGTTACAGCAACTTGTCTTCGCAATCAAACGTTAAAACCTTCCATGATTCCTTAAATTCTCTCTTATTTGGATATAAATTAGCAAGAAATATTATATTTTAGGTACGTGTATTTTTATCTTTCAGGATTCTTTAGCAACATTTCAGTTTAATATGGGTAAATTCTCTCCTCAAAATAAAGTAAAAATAGAAAAACTTTCCCGATCCAAATAACAACTAGTTTTTGTCCCAGTAGTGAAATCTGATCTTCATCTTTAGTGGGATCAATAATTTTTTTGTCATTCAGAATTTATAAAGGTAAAAATCGTGATTTTAAGAAATCTGTCAATTCATAGTTGAAAGTTATTTTATTATTAGTTGGGATTATCTACTTGTTTCAGCGATATAAATACATCTTAACGGACTACAAAACTTTTTAAATATAAAATTTAATGGTGACAGATTATAATCACTAATCATTGACAGTTTACGGGTTAATAATGGTAAGTTAGGGGAAGTCTTAAAAATCGAAAAACAAACTGCCAATTTGTCAAATTGTACATTAACTGTGATTAGGATCTCTATATACCGACACCGTAGGCAACTTCAATTGTCAAATCAAATCGAGGGTTGTTTGGTGTTTTCTATTTTCTATTTTCCAAATGCTTTTTCCTGAAATTTATGGATAATTTTTGGATGTTTTTATACTTCGAGGATAGTTCATATTGTGCACAATTCAAGTAAGTAATTAAAAAATATCCGATATTTGTTTTTCCATCCAATATTCTGTTACTATTAATAGACAGAGTTTATACCGTGTGTCCTAAAAAATTTCAGATCAAGTAGGCGATGGAATTATTCGACAACGAATCACATATGTCTTTGATATGTTCTGCGCAATCTCGAACATACATGAACAAACATAACTCTACTTAAAATCCCGCTAAAATACTACTCTATTTACCTGTATTATTAATTGGTTTTTATCAAAAATAGTTTTTTCTAAGGTTCCACGGACTTGTGTGTTGCTTAGTTATAGTTTTCTGGGTGCTAAAAATGATTACGCAGAACATATCAAAGACATAGGGATTCACTGTCAAATAATTCTATGGCCTACTTGATCTGAAATTTTTTAAGACACACGGTATTATATTAGTTCATGCTGCAGTTGAACTATGCAGCTCGGTGCTAGATACTGTTACAAAACTTTTTGGCTTGAATATAGAAATTTCTTTTACCACACGAAATAAACTATTTCCATTTCTGTAAAACTTCTTGTGGCAAAAGTATTGCGCTTTATCGGTCTTCTTTCTGCGATGAGTAATTCCTGAATTGTTATTTATTTATTAATATACAGGGTGTCCCAAATAAAGTGAGTTCCATGGGGATTATGGAAACGGTAAGAGATACAAGGTGACTCAAATTAGAAAAAAGAAGCGCATTTTTGTGCCCATTCAGAAAATGTTCTAAATTTAAAAATATGCACAGGGGTTGTCAAAATATGAGCAAAAAACTGAAAACTGCTATTTTCGAAAATCATAAATTATGAGTACACTGTTTGAGTAAATTGTACCAAATTTGGCAGTTCTTTATTATCGACAACTGCCAATTGAATGGCGTTTTCAGAATTTTTCCAGGCCTTCTAGATTTCGAGAAATTATATCCAACTTTGTTATTTCTTATGGCCGCCATATTGGATTTTGGTGCCATCGAATAGACAATAAAAAAAGTTTGTTAACCATGTATCACAAAGGTGCCCTTGGACCTACCAAAGTAATAAAAATAAATAAAAACATTTTTCACTTTAGTAGGCTTAGAAACAAGTACTTTAGTGTTGTTAATCAAAGAGCAGTAATGTACGACGTATTCTGTTTAATGGGGGGTTTCATCTGTTAATGGGACAATAAAAACTGAATACGTTTTTTTTAGTATTAACGCAATTACAATTCCATAGGTTTTATCAAAAATAACAAAGAAACACAACGAAGGAATTGGTACCTTTACTAACTATGAGTAGGAATTACTAATCCCTATAAAAACTGTTCAAATATTTCTCCATTACGAATTAACACAAACTCTAAAGCGCTTAACAACGGACATACTTTTTACCATATTTGGAGGTATTTCTTGAATAGTTCGCACAACTGCAGCCTCCAACTCTGCTATTGTATCGTAGGATCTGTAGTAAACCTTATTTTTTACATATCCCCAAACAAAAAAATCGAGAGCGTGCTGGCCAACTGACAGGGCCTCGATTTCCAACCCAATTATTTCCATACGTATCATTTAGATATTGCCTAACAACTAATGAGTTATGTGGTGGTCCCCATCCTGCTGAAACCACATGTTAGCTACAGTAGCCAGTGGTAAATTTTCAATCATTTCTGCGATATTCTGCTGTAGAAACTCTAAATATCTTTCCCCGGTAAGTGTTCCGTCAAAAGTTACAAATATCATATGTCCATTAAGAATTCCAAGCCATACATTAAAGCCCCATTTGACTTGATGTCTCAATTCTCGGTTCATTCGTGGATTTTCGTCAGTCCAGTATACGTAGTTTTTCTTGTTAAATATTCCACAATTTGTGAAATGTGTTTCGTCAGACCATAAAACTCTAAGAGGAAATTCAGGATCTGCTCTAAATTTTCTCAAAAACCAATTGCAAAAATGAAGTCTCCTCTCAGTGTCACCATCTCTAAGACCTTGGCTAATATGTTCTCGGTACGGTTTAAATTTATTTTTCTTTAGGACCCGATAAGCAGTTGATCTAGGTATACCAATAGTATATTCTATTTGACGCAGTGAGATGCGAGGGTTTTCAACAACACTTCCAACAACATAATTTTCAACATCTTCATTAATCCTGCGTGTTCTGGTTTTCTTTTCAAATGATCCATACTTAAGTAGATTCACTCTAAGCCTATTAAATATTGCGTGCCCAGGTTGACGCCTCTCTGAATACCTCTGGAGATACATATTTTGAGCTCTACCTGCATTTCTTCCACTTAAAATGTAGCAGTCATTAATCTCCAGTTTTTCTTGATTTGAAAACCGTTCCATAATTTTATTACTTGAAAATGTCTACCGAAATAAAGCGTAAAACTGATAAAAATGAAATAGAAAAAATAAAAATTAACTTCAAATACAACAATAGTGAAGACTTTTTGTTGACATTCGTTGCATGTAATAAAAGTATCCATAGCAACACTAAAGCATTTGTTTCTAAGCCTACTAAGGTGAAAAATGTTTTTATTTATTTTTATTACTTTGGTAGGTCCCAGGGCACCTTTGTGATACATGGTTAACAAACTTTTTTTATTGTCTATTCGATGGCACCAAAATCCAATATGGCGGCCATAAGAAATAACAAAGTTGGATATAATTTCTCGAAATCTAGAAGGCCTGGAAAAATTCTGAAAACGCCATTCAATTGGCAGTTGTCGATAATAAAGAACTGCCAAATTTGGTACAATTTACTCAAACAGTGTACTCATAATTTATGATTTTCGAAAATAGCAGTTTTCAGTTTTTTGCTCATATTTTGACAACCCCTGTGCATATTTTTAAATTTAGAACATTTTCTGAATGGGCACAAAAATGCGCTTCTTTTTTCTAATTTGAGTCACCTTGTATCTCTTACCGTTTCCATAATCCCCATGGAACTCACTTTATTTGGGACACCCTGTATATAGTATTAAGCAGGAAAAATGAAAATTGAAATATGTAACTTGAACTGTAGAAAAATATGCTTAAATTCCTTATGGGGTAAATTTAATCAGAAACAAAACATGACAGCAGCAGAATATGTTACGGATGTTAAGAGATTTTACGAAATTTTATTAGATGACAGACTTGATAATATACACATAAATGAGTCAAATTAAAATATGTTATAAATTGATTATAAGTATAAAGGCCAATACATTCATAGCTGCTTTTACAACTACAAGTGCAATACTAAGATTGTATGAAATGTTAGACATATTAGGAGAAAGTGTAGCATATTATGATACAAATAGCATTGTATACATAGATGATGGTAAAAATACTGTTAAAACAGGATGTCTATTGGGGGATTGGACCGATGTATTAGGTAAGGAAATATGGATTGTTGACTGAGTAATCAACACGTCCAAAAAGCTATTGTTAAAAGACTAATAAAGTAAATAAAAAAAATAAAGTAAAAAGACTAAACAGGTGAAATTGTTTGTAAAATAAAAGGATTTACATTAAACTATGAAACGTCAAAAAAGATTAATTCCTATACAATAAATAATATTTTAGAAAACAAAAATAATAAAATTAGTATACAATATCATCGAGTTACCAGAGATACTAAAACTAAAGAACTTTTAAATAAAATAGAAACAAAAGAATTTGTTTTGGTTTATGACAAGAGAGTTATTCTCGAAAACTTTGATACATCACTGTTTGGATATTAATTAGATAAAAATGAATAGATATCAATTGGAAAATCAAAGATATTCAGGAAAGTGTGCGAGACACTAGTCCAAGAGACTTCAATCGAGTAGTCCAGAAATTCGTCACATCATCGTTTTATATTTTTTCTGTTCGTTTTTTCACATTGACATATGTTTGTTCTCTCTGTTGGAGTCTTAAGGAAAAAACTTCTGACACCAGGTATTCTTTTGTACGTGGATACCGCCACGAAAAATCAGGACAATGGTCAAGAAAAAGACTACCATAAACGTCAACAAGTCTATAATTGAAATCAATGATAACTTTAACTATATTGGGTGCGTTCGAATCTTAAGTATGAATTTGGAGGAAGGTTGGATTTTTGTTTATGCCTCGAGTTCCACTTTAATCTGCCCAAAAAAGAAACAGAGAAAATGAGCAGAATTCGGCTTCAGCCCATTTTGCTCTAGTTGACCAATCAGAAGACAAATCCGGTAGGTTCCCACGAACTTAGGATTCTTAGAATAAATGAAAAAAAACAGACCCTAAAAGGTTTTTGCAATTAATGTCTTAACACATGTGACTCTGCGAAGGGCCAGATTACTGATAAGGACTGATGAGTGACGACAAAGTCACGGTGTGTTAAGAGTACTCGAGAATACCTCCACCTAATGGTTCTCACGGTCAAACCAGAACATCCCTCAAGTTGAGCGATTTGGTTATCGCTTCATTTGAGATGAGGCATAGCAGATGATTTGGATGGGTATCCAACATCTCCTTAAACTCTAAATCGATAAGGAATGAACCCTACATTACCGAATAACTTTAATACGAGCAATTCGCAATGCCTTGAAATTCAACCCAGTTTCATAAGACGAAGGCAAATTTTAACTTTTTTAAAAATATATTAAAAATGGACCGAAATGTCTCGATCAAATAATAAAACTAATTAATCGTTTTTAAATTCATTTTAGTACTTTCAATATTTACTGTCCGAATTTAAGTACAGTAAGACCTCGTTTAACGCGGTAGATGCGTTTCTGAAGATAGGAGCGCTAATCGAAACAGCGTTATATGAGGTCATTTTAACACATGTAAATAGGGAAACGGGAATATGTGACCAAAAATAATCAAATTGTGCTTTAATTTTAAACTATAATACTAGTCATTTGCAGTTTATATAATGTTTTATATAACACAAACATTTGCACAAATATATAATAAAGTTTATATTTGTAATGAAGATCCTGGCTCTTCTGATATTGTTGATTTTTTGGCGAAGAAATCGTCTAGAGTCATCTGTCGCTTTCTTTTTCTTTCATTAAGCTAATGTCGGCAGCAGGCGATCACATCCAAAACTCCTCTTCTTACTTTTGTACTCCTGTCAAAATTTAGGTAATTCACTACAATTTGATCTACTATTTCGGTTATCGTTTCCAAACTTTTTTTAATAAAATCTGTAGTAATTTCTTTTGGTTCATCGTCTTCAGAACCACTGTTTTCGCCTTCTTCAATTCCTTGTTCTCCCAGTTCCTGAAGGTCGTCGTTGGTAAGGCTTTCATCAGAAACCTCCAGTAGCTCCTCAATATCTTCCTCATCTAAATCTCCTAGTCTTGCTGTTTCGACTAGACTGACAATTTGACCAACAATAGGCTCTTCTTGTTGATAATCCTGGGATACCTCCGGCCATATCTTCTTCCACACTCCATTCATGCACTTCTTAGTTAATTCTTGCCAAGCGACGTCGATATTGCCTATGGCATTCAGGATGTTATATTTTTTCCAAAATTGCAAAATTGTTTCTTTATTTCCACCTTCTGTTTTATCAATAAGTTGTTGAAGTGTACGACGAAGTTAATGTACCTTAAAATTTGCAATAACTCCCTGGTCCATTGGTTGAATTAACGACGTATTGTTGGGTGGTAGGAAAACTATTTCCACCGGAGCACAAGTGTTTAAGTCCGATAGGTTGATGGGATGACTTGGTGCGTTATCTAGAAGTAATAGAGGTTTTGGTTCAAAATTATTTAGTTCACAGTAACGTTTTACAAATGGACAAAAATGTGTAGTAAACCAATTTTGAAAAATGCCTCTTGTGATCCAAGATTTCTTATTGAATTCCCAAATGATGGGTAGACTAGATTTTAAAACTCCTTTCATGACCCTTGGGGTTTTGGCATGATACACAAGTAGAGGTTTTAATTTTAAATCGCCATTACGTTACCACCCAGAAGAAGGGTGAAATGGTCTTTTGCAGCTTTGAAACCCGGTGTTCGCTTTTTTTTCTCGCGATATAAATGTGCACTTTGGCATTTTCTTTCAAAAAAGTCCTGTTTCATCCACGTTAAAAACCAATTCTAGTGGATAATTTCGTCTTTCAATTATGGATTTTAACGTTGTAGGAAAAATTGAAGCGGCAGCAATTTCTGCACTCGCTGCTTCTCCGGTGATTCGAATGTTTTGGAGGTTGCTTCTTTTTTTTTAATTATTGAACCAACCTCGGCTAGCTGTAAAATTTTCACTCGTATCTTCTATTCATTTTGAATGTAATTAAAAATATTTATGGCTTTTACATGATTATTTTTTGACTTAGCGGCATGTTGCTTTCCATTTCATCATCAATCCAAATGTAAAGACGTTTTTCCATTTCTTCTAAAATATTGCTTCTTGATCTAGTTATCTTTGCTGCACTAGACGATGTGGTAGTAGTTACTGACAACTTAATTTTGTCTTTGTTTTTTAAAATGGTTCTTATTGTAGAAGTAGACTTTAGTTGTTGGACAGGCTCTCCAATAACTGGAAAGTAAATACTTTTAAGCTCAGTTATTGGATACGAATTATGCCGTTTTATTGAAGTTAAATTCAACAAAATTTATTCTATATAGTAATATTTAATGTGTACACTTTCAGAATTGAGCAATATAAAGTTCTATATTCACAAAAAAATATGTGTTATTGTTATTAAACAAAATAATGTTTCTAAACAGCTACTTATTGGTAATTAAGGAATTTTTACCCAGCAAAAATATACTGACTAATACGCATTACTAATAAGAATTTAGCGGGAAATCTTAAATCGGTATATTGACGGTATGTTGACATTTGTCAACGAAAAACTGCATCGACTTCTAAACTATTCTTGTAATAACCTATTTTAGTCAGTCTCTCCAATAACTGTATGATGTCCAATTACCATATGGTTTACCTAGTTCCTTCCAAATTTCAACTTTCTAAGTTTAAAAACAAAAAAGTTATAAGGGCGAGCCATCTTCTTGAATCACCCGGTATATACGAGGTAGAAGTTATGATCACACAATTGACAATACAACTTACCTAAATTAGACTATTAGGGGTCGTTGGAAGTAAACAGAACTTGAATTTTTGGTCGAAGTAAATCATATTTAAATGGTTCTGATACATTGATTAAAAAAAAGGAGTTTTTATTTAAATTATTATTTAATTAAAAGGACAGTGTCTTAAATGCAAACAATCTAATCGTTTTGCAACATTGCCATTAAGTTTCCATGAGAAATTAGTTCGAGGTACTTTACAATGTAGACACTTGGCCTTCGGAGGAATTTGATCTCTATGACAATTTGGTACTTTGAGCCGGATCTGTGCGGATTTACGTATCCGAACATAGTTAATTGTTGCATTCAATTATATTTGTTGAGATATTCCGCTTTGCCTTTTGAGGATCGTGGATTATTTCGGCTTCTTATTGGGATGCTCCGTGGCGACGCGTACAGACGCCCCATTGTCTTGATTGCAATTGATTATGCATTTTGAGCTATTTCTTTTTCTTGCTTTTGATTGAAGTGGCAATATTTAACTCGCAAACGAATTTCGAAAAAATTTTTACAGTTTCGCTTTAGTCGACCTTGAGCCTACTTTGGATAAATACCAACACGATCGAATTTTATTTTTTCGTCCTAAAGAAAACTGACCTTGGTGCGACGTTGGGTACATATCAGCACTATCAACTCATATTTTTCGTATTAAATAAAATTTAAGGTGTGCTAAATGCTCATTATTTTATTTATTCCTAAACAAAATGAAATAGTTCAGTCGACATAATCCCGCTTGATTGCTTCGTATGGGGGTTTGTTAGAATTAAGTTTATCAGCAAAATTATGCTACAGCACAGAAACTGAGGAGGTTAGTTCTGCATGCATTTGCCGGTATTATTCCACAAATGTTGACTGGGTGTTAGAATCGACAGTTTCAAGGTGCTATTTATACTTGGAAAATAATGGAAATTTTTTCGGACATATGCTCTAAATTTAGTTATTTTATTCGTATTCATTTGGTGTTGTTTTTTCAATTTTTATGACTTCTGTTAATTTTAATTTATTTGCTCTTTGTGTATTCTATTAAATTAGTGTATCAATTCAGTCATTAGATTATTATTAAACACTCAAATAGCATACACTGTTAATTGACATAACTAATAGTTTATTCTTAAAAATTAAAAAAACATGTAAAGACCGCAATAGAAATGTTCTTAATTAAGCTCGAAAAAGAGACTAAAATGCAATTAAACCATAAAGTGTTATACATCTATAATAGAATTCGTGAAACAAACTCAGGAGCACTTTTGACACTAATTTATTGTACCGTTTGTAATACTTCTATGGTCACAAGTTATAAAGGGTATCCCAAAATTCAAATAAGAAATAATTTTTCTAGAAAACACAGGTTTTTAATTAATAATGGCAATTTTTTAATCGATTCATAAAGTATACAGGACAGGGTTATGTACGGAATAACATATCAGGTAAGTGGACTCCATAGTTTTGTTGGCACGTACACACTCTTGATGAAATTTTTCATAACCATTCTACATAAATGTGACTGAATTTTGTTCATACAGCACTTAATTTCTTCTTTTAATGTGTAGATCGTCGTGGGCTTGTTGGCATAGATGGTAAATTTCATAAAACTCCAAAGAAAAAAGTCCAGGAGTGTTAAGTCACATGACCGTGTTGGCTAATTTTTATCGCCATATCGGGAAATTACACAACTTGGATATTACTTAGGCAGTAAATGAATGGTCTCGCGGGTTGTAGGATATGTGGCCTCCTCTTGTCGGAACCACATGTCATTCACATCCATATCTTGCAATTTAGGTATCAAAAACTGGACTATCATGTTGCGACAGCAAGCACTACTAACCGCTTTTGCCTACTCAGCCGCATTTTTGACAAAGAATGGTCCAATAATGTCTTCAACCCAAAAGCCGCATCAAACAATAACGCGCTGTGGATACATTTTTATTTCAACAATTACTTGCGGATTCTTTGAACTCTAAATGCGACAATTTTGGCGATTAACGAAGCCATCAACATCAAAATTCACTTCATCGCTAAAAATTATTTTGTTCGAAAAATCAGCATCCACTTGTTGATGTTCCATAATCCATTCAACGAACTTTCTTTTCACTGTGTGGTCAGTAGGCTTCAGTTCTTGAGTCAATTGAACTTTGAATGCATAAAGATGCAAATCTTTCGTGAATACCCACTGTAGAGAGCTTCTCGAAATGTTCAATTTTTCACAACGGTGTCGAATTGAAATTCCTGGAGTCTCAGCAACACTCTCATGATCTGCGTCGATGTTTTTTTCCGTTCTGTACTGAACGACTTGTTGAAGGACGACCTAAGAGTATAAGATAATTCTAATTGATCTAGTCTGCCTAAATTCTTTAATTAATCTCTTCACATTTGATGAATTTTAATCAGTATCCCAACGATAGTTTATATCAAAATTGCAAATTATAGCTACTAAATTTTCATTATTTTTAAAATATCGCTTAACAATGCAAACGCATTGTTCTTGCGAATATAGCTCCATTTTTCATAACCCTAACCTATCAGCTCTCACACTATCTTTTTTATTTTGTTTAAACATTTTATTGCACAAATAACGCGAAATTCAAATCTTGCGTATATTACGGGACATCCTTTATAATATAATGAAGACTTGTGCGCGTCAGAGTGACGATTCAATGAAGAGTAGAGAAGGGTAAAAGCAAGAGTGAAGAAAAACGTACAGTTAATGATGACACATATGTCTTTGAATTACAAATTGCAACTTCTTAAGTACTAAAAATCTAGGCCACCTCCATAGAAGTACTAGGGCTAAGGGGTTGTGGTGTACGTAATTTAGGTCAGGTGCTAATTGTAAATACCTGTTTTACTTTCTTAATAATTAGTTTATTTATAGGTGTATTATAATCTGGTTGTTGTCATAGGTAGGTCTGGCAAACCACCAATTATTATTATTTTTTAGAGTATTTGTGAATAGTTACTTTTTGTCAAATTAGTTTATTTAAGTAGTTGTCAAGATTAAATAAAACAGTTCTTTACTACATTCGCGATCATCAACATCTTTTAACCACACAAGGACAGGGTAATTATTGGCTAAATTATTATCCATCTCTTGGAAGTGTATCGCTTAGAACAGGGATCGACAACCTTTAGATGACAAAGAGCCAAATCTAGTATATTAAAAAAATATATGGAAGAGCCACTAAAAAATAAATATCATATTTAAGAAAAAATTATAAAAAATGTTTATGTATTTAAAAATAACTAAGTATTACAATAAATTATTATTATTTACCTATAAATTATTTTGTGATACCTATTGCACTTGGCAGTGTATTACAATATAATAATATTTTTTTAATGAGATGATTGCTCCTACATAAGGTTCGATAAGATTTCCATATTTCGTGAATATGTAGTAATCTTTAATTTAAGTTTAGTAAGTTTAGTGGTGGTACTGGTCTTAGGTCAGTAAGATTACTTCTTAAGTGACTCTTTATTAATTTCATATGTGAAAAGAATTGCTTACAATAATATGTGGATCCGGAAATTGTCAATAGTCCAAAAACATAATTTTTTAAATGATTGAATGATTTTCGAAAACGGTTCCAAGCTTCAAAAATAATTATTTTACCTACATTTTGAAGATTGTGAATTTCGGTTCACTTGAGAAGATAAACTGCACTTTTCTCTTTCTAAACTTTCTAGTTTAAAATTTAATGTTAAAAATATATTATTTCATAAGTCTTTGGATTTCAAATCTAATAATTGAAATTCAAATTGTTCCTGATTAATCAATGGGAATGGTGATAAATGTAATTGCTGCATATCTGCTTCAATTGGTTTTGTCAAAAAAGCTAGTGTAGCTTTATACATATTTTCTAAATTATTGAAATCTTTCTCCAAAAGCTTCTTGCATGTCAATAATAGTTTGTGCAAAAAAAAATTACATTAATAACGTTGTTATTGTTCTTATGTTTTTGTAAATTATTAAAATGTAAAAATGTTCCTGCACGTAAGTCACTCACAAATACAGAAAACTTTTTTTCGAAACAAATTACTTCTTGAAAAAGGGAGAATTCAATATTCCCTTTTCCTTGCAGGTTCATATTTAACTGATTTAAATGCGTTGTTATATCTATCATAAAACAAAATTTTTGCAGCCAATCATCGTCCGTTAGTTCACTATACAGGGTGTCCCATAATTAGGTGCCAACACTTAAATAGCGCAAACTACGTGCAAAAATAATATCAAATTGATAAATAAACATATGTCCTGAAGCGCCCCCTAACGGAGATACGGCCCCTTGAAGGGCGTCCCAATGAGACAGTTTTTGCTAAATAACTCCTAAACTACCCAATATAAATGTATGAAATTTTGGTATTCTCCCATTTTTGTCATGCTCAATTCAAATATTTTTTCGAAGTGTATCAATTTGAATCATAGACCTGTCATTAGGAGGGTCTGGATTACAAAAGCAACGATATTTTTTTAGTGGATGCAAATATTTCATTTCTTTGCTAAAAATATGTAAACCTAGAGTTTTTTACCCAAAAAAGGTATTCTTGAATAATATCTCTAATTATTACCGTTTCTGAGAAAAATGCAATTTAATGATCTTCATACATTTCATATTCTTTTCAGTAAAACACTGAAGTAGGCTTTGAAACAAAAGTTAATTGCTTAATGTACTAATCGTTTATTTTTATCAAGTATTTTTATTAAACTATAGTTATGGAATATAAAATAAAGGTAAACAGAATACTAAGTAAACCACTTATTTAAGTAAATGTTCAAACAAATTCCCATTTTCTTGAATGCAGAATCTGGCTCTTTTTTAATGTTTAAAGTCGCACGAAGGATCTCAAACTGAGTACCCTTAATACTATTAGCAGCATCATTTATTCGCCTTAGAAGTTCTTTTTCGGTATCTATTTCGGTGGCATAAATAATACTTGACATTTTACCCCATCGGTAATAATCTAGGGGATTTAAATCAGGTGACCGAGCTGGCCAGTTTATTGGTCCACCTCTTCCTATCCACTTATTCTTATAATTTTGATTTAACCAGTCTCGAACGAGTAAACTAAAATGAGCTGGTGCCCTGTCATGCTGAAAGTACATGTTCAGTCGCGTTCCAATAGTTGCCTCTTCTAACAAATTCATCAAATCATTCTGAAGAAAATCGATATAATTTTGTGCGTTCAATCTATTTGGGAAAACTATAGGTCCTATTAATGAATCGCCTAAAATGCCTGCCCATACATTAACAGAAAATTTATTTTGGAAGTTGGTCCTTCTAACAACTCTCGGATTTTCAAAAGCCCAGAAATGAGTATTATGGCTATTAAATGCCTTACTTCTTGTAAATGTTGCCTCATCGGACCATAGTATTTTGTTACATGCATGCTGGTGATTCAAAATCCATTGACAAAACTCCACACGAGGCGGTAAATCCTCAGCTTTTAAATTCTGCACCTTCTGGTAATGAAAAGGATGAAGTCCTTGCATTTGAGTCATTCTTCCAAACTAAATTTGGATTTACTCGTATTTTAACTACATAATATGTATTAAAAACTTACAGTTGATTTAGGAATATTAGTAATATTGGCTAGTGATCTTAACGATATCTGGGGATGTTCTTCAATAATATTTAATGCTTGTTCAAAATTGCGATTTTTAAGAGGTTTTCCTTGTCCTTGAGACCGCCTAAATCTACCATATTCCACTAAATTTCTGTGTACAATGACAAACAATTTTCGATGAGGTACTGTCCTGGTAGGATATCGAATTTGATATTCCCGTACAGCCGCACTTGCGTTACCATTGCAGAAACCATAAATAAAGTAAATATCAGCTAGTTCATTATTTGTAAAACGTTCCATAATTCACATTAAATTCAAATTCGACTATTAAATATTACTTAACTAATTATTAAAAATATCAAACTGTCACATATTTAACAACTAGCTTTTGTTTCAAAGCCTACTTCAGTGTTTTACTGAAAAGAATATGAAATGTATGAAAAAGATTAAATTGCATTTTTCTCAAAAACGGTAATAATTAGAGACATTATTCAAGAATACCTTTTTTGAGTAAAAAACTCTAGGTTTACATATTTTCAAGACAGAAATGAAAAATTTGAATCCCCAAAAAAAATATCGCTATTTTTGTAACCCAGCCCCTCCAAATGACAGGTTTATGATTCAGATTAATACACTTTAATAAGATATTTTGCTTGAGCTCGTCAAAATTGTGAGAATACCAAAATTTCATACATTTATGTTGGGTAGTTTAAGAGTTATTTAGCAAAAACTCTCTCATTGGGGTCCCCTTCAAGGGGCCGTATCTCCGTTAGGGGACGCTTCAGGACATATGTTTATTTATCAATTTGATATTATTTTTGCACGTAGGTTTCGCTATTTAAGTGTTGGCACCTAATTATGGAACACCCTGTATAAGTATAGTGAAGTATTTTTTTTTCATTTAGAAATATTTTAATTTCTTCAAAACATTGAGAAAATCTTTGAAGCACTTTACCTTTTGAGAGCTATCGAACCTTATTGTGTAAAAGTATATCAGTGTATTGGCGTCCATATCATGAAGAAATTCTTGAAATTGTCGATGATTGAGTCCTTTTGCTACTATTGAATTCCCAATTTTCACGACTAAGTCCATCACTTTACACAATTCTTTAGGAAGTGTTTGAGCACATAAAGCCTCCTGATGAATTATATATATGTCGGAATAGCGTTTGATGCGTTTTCCATTTTATAGGAAAGGTATCTCTTTAAAAGTCAAAGAATGAAAAGACAGACTAGCGAATTCACTACCCCACGACCGCTCTTCTGCTCGTCAATCTATTAACTGCCTGTTCTTTGTCCCTGTTGTCTTAACTTTCCCAGTTCTGGTGAGTCCTTCAGAACCGTGGGAAAAGTACCTGCTAGTCCCTATTACAAAGGACCCAATAGTTTAGTGTCACCCAAATAATTAGCACACATGGCCACTTAAGAGCGTCGTGGTATTAGTGACCTCGCTCGACAATGCTTCTTAAGAAGGCTGTCAGCCTGCCCTACATCTTATTGTCTCTTCTAATATTACACTTACAGAACTTAAAAACTAATAAATCTCCGACACGGCCTTCCTGATGAATCACACGTCCTCGGGTGTATCTATAACAACAGAAAGGTCTGTTATATTACTGCCAAACAAAAGGAACCCGTGGCAAGTCACAAAGGTTCGCATCCGTAATCATCACAGTGTAATTGAAATTAATTTATTGAGATAAATTTTCTTTTCTTTTAAATACTGCATAACAGAAGATGAGATATCTTTACCGCGCGTTTTTCCTTTGAGCGGTAAGAAACCTAGCAATTCTTCTTTAAGTCCTTCAGTGGTTATATACCTACCAAGAAAACATATTTGTGCGGTATCATTTACATCACATAATTCACAGTACTCAGTAGGTGCTTATATTCGGTGCATACATTCGTATATTCAGAACACGCACCACGAACATCATAATACGCATACGTATAATGAACTGAAATTAAGTTGGGGAATTCCCGGCCGTGAATTACGTCGTAAAACATCTTGAACAATACAAAACCTGTTTAATACCTTGGAGTAAACGGCAAGTAGAAGGAAACTAAGGAATATAGTAAACATTCGAAAAGTAATACAACCATCATCAACATTCGACGCAAACAAATAAGACATAAAAACAGAGAAGTTCCTATTTTATCTTATTCTAGGGCCAATTTGAATATATACAGGGTGTTCCAGATAAGGATGAACAGCATGGGGATCTTGGAAACGGTAATAGATACAAAATGGTTTAAATTGGGAAAAAGTTGGGCAATTTAAAGCAAATTAATAATCTGTTTTTATATCGACGAAATTCCGAATGGTTACGAAGATATCCGGAAAAAAACGAATTTGGCGGTTTTCGTTTTTTGCAAATAACTCTTATACGGTTATAGTTAGAGGAATAAAAGTTTTACAATATTAAAGCACTTTTTTGAGAACTGTTTAGCAGTGTTGCCAGTTTTCTTGTTACATCCTTACTTTCGGAGAAAAATGAGTAAACTTTTGATTTTCATATGGGCGTGATATCAATTATTTATATTTTCAAAATCGTCATAAAATTCCCTTTTCAGCCATGCATTACATTTAATATTTTTCTCAGAAACTCTATGAGTTATAGCCATTAAAGCATTTTTTGATAAGTAGGCCATGATTTTGACTTATAGTAATGGTGCACATTAAATAAATGAATGCTGTGGAAACGTCAACATTATTTAAAAGTATAAATATATTACTGGTATCACCCTAAAATTAAAAAAATAATTGTTTCAAATTATGTATTTAATAACAACAATGCGGCTAAACTTGGATCGAATCAAAATCTCAAATTATAACAAATGTTCAAATAAACCACCATTATTTTCCAGGCATAGGTATGCTCTTTTCACAGTCGAATCTAAAACTCTAAACTAAATCAAAAAATGCTTTAATGGCTATAACTCATAGAGTTTCTGAGAAAAATATTAAATGTAATGCATGGCTGAAAACGGAATTTTATGATGATTTTGAAAATATAAATAATTGATATCACGCCCATATGAAAATCAAAAGTTTACTCATTTTTCTCTGAAAGTAAGGATGTAACAAGAAAACTGGCAAACTGCTAAACAGTTCTCAAAAAAGTGCTTTAATAATGTAAAACTTTTATTCCTCTAACTATAACCGTATAAGAGTTATTTGCAAAAAACGAAAACCGCCAAATTCGTTTTTTTCCGGATATCTTCGTAACCATTCGGAATTTCGTCGATATAAAAACAGATTATTAATTTGCTTTAAATTGCCTAACTTTTTCCCAATTTAAACCATTTTGTATCTATTACCGTTTCCGAGATCCCCATGCTGTTCATCCTTATCTGGGACACCCTGTATATATACAGTGTGACCCACTTAAGAGCGGGACACCCCTGTAAAATTTTTATTTGTGGTTCGATTTTGATCATTTTTTTATATGTTGTAGGGCATCAAAAACTCTATTTTGTGACAAGTTCTTGTTACGCTCGCTTAAAATCTAAGGTCTACTTTGCCCCTTTCTTATGACGAAATTTTAAGAAAAGACATTAGGGAATTTTTTATTTTAAATTTAGCTTCAGTAATAACTTTAGAATTATTCAAAATGGCTGTATTTCAAATTTCGTTAAAAAATGTTTATCCATAAAAAAGTTGTAGAACAATTAAATTTTATTTAATTTAAATTAATTAATGATTCAATGTGAAAAAAAAATTGTAACGAAAAGAGATTTAATTCATTTTAAAAAACACTTGCTTCGATTAAGCTACCGTTCAACTGGATACATTTCTCGTATCTTCTTCTAGTATTACTCATTACTTTTCTGAGAGATAAGGGAGTAATTTCTTCACAGGCGCGTCTCAACCTTATGCATAGTTCTTCTCTATTTCTGGGGCGGTTTTTATATACTTTTTGCCCAAGAGTACCCCACAAAAAGAAATCTAAAGGGGTCAGGTCCGGTGATCTCGGTGGCCATTGTATTAATGGACTATTCCGTCCGATCCATTGATTGGGAAAGTTTGTATTTAGCCACTGCCGAACAATTTTCGCGTTATGTATAGGACTTCCATCAAGTTGAAAGTACATGTTACTTGTGTATAATAGTGGAAGATTGTCAATCGCATTGGATAATTCATTTCTCAATAGTTCTAAAAAACTTGCAGAATTCATATTGCCCTCAAGAAAAAATGGACCGATAAGTTTGTCATAGATTATTCCACACCAAACATTTACTTTTTGGGAATATTGACTTTTGCAGTTGATAATCCAGCGTGGATTTTCATGAGACCAAAATCTACAATTCTGTGAAGAAACTATCCCGTTAGTAGTAAATGTAGCTTCGTCACTAAATAGAATACATTTTAGAAAATTGTTGTTATCTTGATACTCCCCTTGCGCCCACAAACAAAATTCCAATCTTCTGTTCTTGTCTCCTTCCTCCAAAGTATGCAGAAATTTTGGTTTAAATGGCTTAATTTTATTCTTTTTCAGGCATCGACGAATCTTTTCCCTCGGTACATTTAAATCTAAACTTGCTATTCTTAATGTAGCATGTGGGTTATTAGTAAAATAATTTAAAATTGCGATTTCTGTATCACCTTCATTTCTATTTCCAGGACGGTTGTTTTTTAACAAATATCTATCAACGGCTCCAGTTTCATTAAATGTACGATTTATTCGATTCACTGTACTTTTAGTAATCGGACGTCGATTAGGATATCTTGTGTTAAATATTCTAGTCACTTCCCTTACACTTCTGTCATTGTCACCAGAAAGACGCACTATTTCAATTTTTTCCCTTAAAGTTAATTGATTATTCATATCTGAACTTTTTCTTCAATCAAAAACAGTTAAATTTTCTTCTAAACCACCAAGAACTGGTTTATTTATTTACAAAAAGACAATTGCATTGTATTTAATGACAAGGATAAAACAAGTGACTTAACTATGTTTATTGGATCCGTACTCAGCCAACTTGACCAAAAATTATTACATCCAGATGGTTCAATAAATTTAAAATTGGATTGCTCTACAACTTTTTTATGGATAAACATTTTTTAACGAAATTTGAAATACAGCCATTTTGAATAATTCTAAAGTTATTACTGAAGCTAAATTTAAAATAAAAAATTCCCTAATGTCTTTTCTTAAAATTTCGTCATAAGAAAGGGGCAAAGTAGACCTTAGATTTTAAGCGAGCGTAACAAGAACTTGTCACAAAATAGAGTTTTTGATGCCCTACAACATATAAAAAAATGATCAAAATCGAACCACAAATAAAAATTTTACAGGGGTGTCCCGCTCTTAAGTGGGTCACACTGTATATATATAATCTTCATTTCATCGAAATAGGCTATCGACCATATTGGTCTTTCTGCCCTTGTTACATAATCAGGTGCCTAGGTCTACACAGAGAGTGGTCAGAACGGTATACATTGGAGATGCAAAGAAGACAAAAAAAAAAAAAAAAAAAAAAAAAATCGTTATTGTATATCTTCGCTCAGTTCTTCGTGTAACGTATTAGGAGGGGAGAGAAAGTGGGACTGTCGTGTTTGTCGTCTGAGGCAAAGTGGATTAAGTATTGTCCAGTTGTGTCGGTTGTTTTTCCATTTTGTCTGTATTTGTGATAGTCTGTCCGTTATTTTTGTCATGTTCGTACGCTCGTATAGTAATTGTATGGAGGGGTTGTGCAAAGGATTGTCAGGATGTCTTATTTTAGTGATGAGTCTCAGAGCGATTTGTTCTGTTGTCTGTATATGTCTTTTGGTTTTTTCGGTAGCGTTTGCTCTCACTATATGTCCGTAGTCTAAAAGGGGTCTGCATATCGATTTGTAAATTCTTGTCGCTGTCTTCGTGCTGACTCCCTTATTTTTGTATGTCAGTGCTCGGAAGTGTTTTGTTCGTCTCGTTATTTCTGTCCTTATGTTTTGTGCATGTTTGTTAAATTTCAATTTGTGGTCTATAGTTACGCCCAGGTATTTTACGTCGTTAGTGGGGTGAATTGTATGTCCGTCTGCTGTAAGTGTCGGGGAGTTTTCTTTAATTCTGTGATTTGTCAGTAAAAGCTGGTTCTTAGCGGAATTCGGTGTTAGCCTCCACTTATAAAACCAGGTCATAGTGTCGTCCATCAGTATCTGCAATCGATCCACGGCTTTCCTTGTCGTTTTGTCATGTACTACCAGCGCCGTGTCGTCCGCATATTGTAATATGTAGGCCGTTAAGTCTATGTCGTTTTTGTTCAGTAGGTTGTGGTTATAGATGTCGTGGCAATATACGTTGTAAAGTAAAGGGGAGAGGGGCGAGCCCTGGGGCAGGCCTTGCTGTGGGGAGAACGGGAATGAGAGCGTGTTGTCAATTCGAACTTCAAGTAGTCTATCGTCAAGTAAATTTTTTACTATGTGAACTAAGTATTTCGGTGTGTTGAGTCGATGTAGTTTGTATAAGAGTCCTTTATGCCAAACACTATCAAAAGCCTTATTGATGTCCATAAATAAGCAAGCTGATTTGTTGTTGTTTAGTTGTGTGGTCTGTATATTGTTCGTCAAGGTAAAGAGAGGGTGAATTGTTGATTGCTTCTTCTTAAATCCGAATTGGTAAATCGGTATGTGTCGTGCTAAATGTTCGTCAAGTCTGTTTTTTATGATGTTTTCGAATAGTTTACTTAAGACTGGAAGCAGCGTAATAGGTCGGTAATTCTGTACTTGTGAGTTGTCTTGTCCGTTTTTCGGGATCGGTATAATTATGCCTCTTTTCCAACATTCAGGTATTCTGTTATTGGTTATATGGTGGTTTAGAGCTCTCAGCATTACATCATGGGATTCTGGTGTTAGGTTTTTTAGTATTTGGCTCTTTATCATGTCCTTTCCTGGTGCTGTATTTTTGAGGTGGGTCAATCCTTCGTCGTATTCCGCGTCAGTAATTAGATTGTTTAGGTTGTTTGGGACTGTCTCAAAGTAATTGTCGTACCAGTCGTTAATCTCTTCCCATGTCTGTTGGTCAAAGTTTGGGTTGGTTGAGTTACTGAAAGTCCCCCGATAGTGCCTGGCGAATGCGTCAGCTTTTTGCTGGTCTGTGTACAGTTGATGTCCGTTTTCGTGGATGTATGCTGTGATATTATTCGATTTGTATCGGGACAGTTTTTTTATTTTCTGCCAGTACGATTTGCCTCTGTCGTTTTCTATCTCTTGGCAAGCTTTCAGCCATTTGTCCTGTCTGTATTCGTAAATTAGAGCCTTGATATTTCTGTTGAGTTTGTTTAACGTACGTTTTAGTTCATTGTCCTGTAATATTGTATACTGTCTGTATAAGTCTCTTTTCTGTTTGATTAGCCTCAGAATGAACCTCGGCAATGCGTGCCGATGGAAGCTTTTTTTTAACAGTGGTGTGTATTTTTCGACAGCCTGCGTTAGTTGTTGTTGAATCGTCTCAATGGTTATATCGCCTGTTTGTATAAAATTGTGTATGAATTGTTTTACTTTGTCTAAGTCTGTTCTCTGTAGATTAAGTTTTTTGTTTGGTTCTATGTTAGTCAGTGGAGTTTGCTCAATGTCAAGTTCAAAGGTCATTCCTAGATGGTCCGACCCAAGCTCGTTTGTCAATTTCACGTTGTTGATGTTTATGTCAAGGTTTTTCGTGTGTAGAAAAACGTCAGGTGTAGAGTCCGGGTTGTCAGGCATTAAAAACGTTGGTGGAGTTTCAACTTTCACAAAGTCAGAATTTCCGAGGAATGTTTCAAGCTGTCTGGTTTTATTATTGTTCATGTTTAAGTCTCCAATGATAATTGAATATTTATAGAGGCATGCCTTGGTCAGTATTGTCTGTTCGATTGGTGAAAAGGGATGGATATATACGAGGAAGATGTGGATTTTGTCGTCTAAGAAAGGGATAGTGAAGTGGATGCAGTCGTTGAGTCTGTTGTTAAGTGTTGGTGGGTTGGCCTTTCCAAGTTTGATCTTGGGATTTGCTAGGACGGTTGCCCCTCCCCTAGCATTGTTTATAATGTTGCCGTGTCTACATATATATTGCCAGTCTCTGTAGCGTGGTGTTTGTCCAGTCTTTGTCTTGGTTTCAACAAACAGACAGCAGTCAATGTCGTTGCGTTCTATGTAATTGTATATTAAGTGTTTCTTGTTGTTCAGTCCATTGATGTTGCTGTATATTATTGTGAAGGCTACAGATTTGTGATGGTCTGTCTTAGTTGTTCCTGTGGTTCGGTATGGGAGCTGCGGTTAGGTTCTAGGATATCAAGCATTAAAATATACATATAACTTCCGAAAAACACAACCGAGGTGTCAACTTTGAAGTCCTCAATAAATTGTTTTTTCAATTTCTTCAAGAGTTCATCTCGGTTGATGTTATTTGATTTGTTAATTTGATGTTTGTACTTATTGATTATATAGTCGTGTGTGGTTAACGGAGAGTGAATTCTGCTTTGTTCTTTGATTGGTTGTGACACCTCGGTTGTTGTTCTGTTAATACACTTGATTTTCACATTAGGTATTCCCTCGATTGGTGCGGTTGGTCTTTTCGGGCACTTTCTGCTCCATGCTGCGTGTTCTTCTGAGTTGCAAGCGATGCATTTTGGCGGCAGGGGAGATTTGCATGTTGAGGTTGAGTGGGGGCCTTGACATTTAGTACACTTTATAGGTTGCTTGCAGTCTTCGGTACGATGTGAATATTGGTTGCATTTGCTGCATGGGGCAGGCACCGGTGGTGGCGGTTTGCTCTCCACCACCCTGAACACACGGCCCAGAAATTGGACCGTTCGACCATTCATCAGTTTCTCATATGTTGCTAGGTCTCCAGTAATTAGTCTAATCATATATGTCGGGGTGTTTCTGGCACGTGAGATTATTCTTTTGCAGAATCTTATTTTGGTCAACCCAATTTTTTCTAGATTTTGGCGGAATAAGTCATCGCTGATTTCGAGGTCCACTCCGGTCACAACGGCTGAGTAGGTGGGTCTTAAAAGGGGGTTGGCCGTTGAATTTGATGTGTTGAGGGTGGAATTTGGTGAAGAGGTGAGATTGAATGACGACACGGTTCCGCTGTTAGTCAGCGTCATCAGGCCGTTTGTTGTTGTTTTCTCGTCATTTGTTTTGATACGGAAAGTTTTTTCAAGTTTGATAATTATGTCTTGATTTCCCGGAACCAGCCCCTCCCATCTGAGGGCGAACTCCAGTCTCGAGATTGTTGTCTTTAAGTACACCGTGAATGTGTGTGATTTGTTGATAAGTGGTTTTTTTCCCGTGACCTCAATTGTTGTTTTTGTTTTAGGTGATGTTAGTGTTGTTTCTGAGGTTGTTGGTGTTGATGTTGTATCCATATTATTGGTTTCGGCAGTGGTTTGTCTCTCGAGAGCTGGTCTTTTCGTTTCAACTCGAGGAGTGGTTGACGTAGTGGGTGCGGATTTTGGTTTCCTTCCACGTTTTTTCGCTCTAGGCACCTGAAAAGGCCCCTCCCGAGAGCCCTGATCCGATTCGGATTCAAAGGAACTCCCGGGGTCCATGATCCTTGAAGGAGAGCGCGAATATCTCGTTTATATCTATGCGTTTTACGGGTTGGGTTTTTAACTCGACCGCACGACGCGATAAGCTTGTTTATGTTTAGGCACTGCTATCAAGCGATACGTCCGATCCGTTCGAATCAGCCCAATAAACTCAATTTGAATATTATGTGTAAAGGAATTAAATACCTTAAAAATATTGTATCTAAAATTTGGGACCGTTTTATACTGAAATATTTAATATTTAGAGAGCCACAAAATTTTTTAAAAGAACTGCATGCGGCTTCGGAGCTACTGGTTGCCAACCCCTGGCTTAGAAGAATAGGAAGGGTTTTGTTTTATTATGGGGGTGTTGTAACTGTACTGATTTAGCGAAACGTGTATGTACTTCAAGTTTTACTTCTGACAAAGAAAATAGTCAATGTGCCAGTATACAGGGTGGTCCTCCGGGAAGTTCCTCGATTGATTGCGGAAAAACCATAATTTGGAAAAATCTGAATATTTGGGGACATACCTAAGTCATTGGAGGACACACGTTAAAAACATTTTTAAGATAGTGGCACTTCCGGTATAACCGGAAGTGAATGTCGGCTCGCTTATTTTATGTAGAACACCCTATATTTTATTACATTTTTAGACTTTACGATGAATTCTGAACACCTTTTATAATAAACGTTTTACACTTATCTTTAACCGTTCTGGAGATATTTACACTTAAAGGTGAAATTTGACAGTTGCAGTCATTGCTTCATTTGATGATATTATGAAAAGAGAAAGTTATACCGTTGCAATTTTTTGAGGTATAGCTAATAAAGCACTCACATTTAGCAGCGTATGGAACAAAATTCGCGAAATAACATACAGGGTGTTCATAAATAATCCTTAAAAACGACAAACGGAAATCATTAAAAACCCGTGATTTTTAAATGGGAACTCCCATTTTTCTTCGCGCCATCGTGTTAAGCTCGAAAAGTAACTATCATTTTGTGTTTTCAAACCTATACCTAAAATCAACAATTTCGGTTGTATTAAAAGAAATGGCAATCCTGAGTTCAAATATTATCTAATTGATGACGTGAATTCAGAATTGTTTTTCGTTTACTATACTTAATAGTGATTATTATTTTTTGGCTAATTCAGATCAAATGATTTTGAAGAGAGTCTTGACCTACATACATTACTGAATGAAAATTATTATATAAAAACAACACTCTCTATGGTCTGTACATTCTGGTGTTCTTGTCATGCATATTACTTAAGAACTTACTTAATCCGAGAATAATGAGGTGTGTAAAACCTCTAAGTGCTAATTTGAGAAAACGGCTCTCAAAGCGGCAATGCCGCGTGTTTATTTGATTTTTTGATTTTTTTATACTGAAAGAAATTGGACAAAAATGTTCAAGGTTTTTTATAGAAATAGGAATACGGCCAATATTTTATTTCATTTCTACAACGCTTCCTGTGACGAAAACCTCCATCCACATTCTACGTGTAGATTTTTTTTAGTACGTCGATATAACTGTTTTTAAAAAATACGACACTCGTCTGCCTTTTCATGTTTCTATTTAACTTATCAGCTGCATACATATTAATTTGATGGTTTGAATGAATTTAAAAATGGTTTGAAATTATTTGAGTGGGGTCATACAGTTAACGTAAAACTTTAACAGTTTACATGTAACTGCCAGGAGAAGCACAATATTTCTCCCAGAAAATATGTACTGTAAGCTTACTAAATGCCAATCTTATATACCGGACAGTGTGATCGGAATTGGCCTGTTTTAACAGAGAAAACCTATTTCCCGATTAGATAGAACAAAATTAGATTTGTTCTACCTAATGCATCTACAAATTAGATGTCATGTGCTCGATTTCTGAGAAATGTTTAATGGTAAAAACCGCCTGATGATATTTTCATTGCTAACAGAGATAAAGGGCGTTTTTTAATATTCGATCATTTCGAAAACTACCCATAACTTTTTTATTTAAATTAATATTTCCGTTCTGTAAACACATTTTTAAGATGTTTTTTAATTGCAATTCAGTGGCTTACTCAGATTTTTCTAAAGTTGTCCATTTGATCAGAAATACATAATTTTTTTTTTTTAATGGAAATCATAATTGGCTATGAACTTTTTTTTTAATAATTTTAAAATTTTAGATCTAATTAAAAAAATTATTGGCAAAGGTATTGAAACTAAACACCTCCTAGATAAATACATAGTAAACATTTTTTACTCACAGAGTTACAGCTATTTATTAATTTTAGTTCAGATAAAAAATGTGGAACTAATAAATTAATTTTATTTAACGCAACACAACTAAATACAAACAATTTTAGTATCTAATAATACAAATAAATTTAGTTGAAGTATGATCTAGTTTTGTCCAGCGCTTCTTCTAAACATATCGCTCACTGAGTGCAATAGTGGCACATCAAAGAAATATTACTTTTGAAGTAATCACCTATTTGTGAAATGAAGTTGAAAAATTTCAATATTACATATTAACTTTTTTACTTTATTTGAAGTAGTATACTGATACGTGATTAAAATTCGTTGTACAATTGTGCTGTCGCTATTGTTTTATAAAATGTCTCTTTTTTCATTTTTTGTTTAAAAACAATTAAATGTAGCGTTTAATAGAAATATCTTAATCTGAAATACTTAATAAAACTATCGTATACAGCTTTTGGAAATTTTTATGAGCAAAAATTAGGTATTATAATATACATAGTTTGGTAATTGCGAGGTTAAGCGCGAACTTAAAATTACTAAACTAAAAAAAAACAAAATTCCAATTTACACCAATCTGCAAATAAGTAATAAGCAAAAATCTACTATTCTAGAAATGATAAAGGAAAAACAAAATTTTAGTCTTTGGCACGTTTTAGGCTATTATAAAAGTGACTGTGACATTTTTTAATGGCATTAGTTTTTAACAAATCCATCAGATCGTCATATTTTTTCATTGGAATCGGTATAATATCTGGTACACACATTCTGGATCAATTTGTTCAATAGAGTTTAAGCCCGCACCTCTTCGCGTATTTTTCGGTCTAATGCTTACACTCTTGTAATCATCTTGGCTAAACGAAGTTTTATAGAAAAAAGCGTCAGGGGTATGTTTCTCTACTCTGAAAACACAGGCATCATTCATTTTAAAAATATCTCCCGAACTGTCTTTAAAAAAGTTAAAAGAAGAATGCGTACATAATTTCTTTAAATAAAAAAATCATCTTAGCCCATTTCTACGACTTTGTAAGGGGTTCCCGTCTTCTTCGCGCTTTTACTCAATGAAAAAAAATTTACGTGATAGTCTAGTGTATAAATTAGATCCGATCGTAGTGATCTTTTAATATTCTTTTCAATCATTGCATGAATGTTATCACTTTCAATCTGTGTATGTCCTCTTACAAAGTATTTATGCGTTATTGACTTAATATTATATCTAGCTACAGCATAAAAGTACGCTGCTAAAACAAATTTATTTTTTTGTTGTCCTGCGCAATTGTCTGAAAAAATCACAATATCCAAATCATTACCATCATAACTTCCACCTTGATTTTCTAAATATTTTAACAAGCACGAGCCAATTTCATTGGCACCCCTTTTGCCTTGCCCTTTGTTGAGGTTCTTTCGATAAACGAAACCACGAAAACAACAGTTTAGTTTACGAAAGTGGACTGTATTAAATTTCACTTATATAAATAATGACAAAATATTGGTCTAAGTATGAAGTGGGAGTTTGCTTAGTTGGGAAGATTACGGACTATGTTCACAATCACATGTCTAGGGCGAGCACTGGTCAAAGAGAGCAAAATTACTGCGATCATCCCTTAAGTACTAAACCTGAGGAACTCCAACCAGGAGCGCACCAATACCAGAAGCCCTTATGGGCTATGGTCGCACCTGAGGTTATAAATCGCCGCCATCTGGCAAATACCTATACAAGTCGCTTTCATTGAAGTATTGCAGATCCGCCGAACTGCAGATCGTGGCAATGGTCCAATTTAGAAAGCTTCCTTTGACGAGTAGCGTATTTCTCAGCCATAAAGAACCCTTCGATATGGCCTGATGGGTACGGTTGTCCGGCGCCCAGATGCAATCCTCCAAATAAGTATCGATACACATGGGCGTAACTTAAGGGATGAAAGTACAAAATAAATTAACTAAGCAAACTACAGCAAGAAACAATAACCTAAAGTCCTTAACACCCATGCCACATAAAACAGGTAACAGGATCTTGACCCTTTTAAGTAAGACCACACACTATAAAATTTTAAGTGGATAACTTGGATTTGTAGTAGAATGATAAAACGTCGCCGTTCGATGTTGACAATATGGCCTGCAAGTCAAAACAACTAACCCGATAATTTTCACAACATTTTTCTTTGCTTCTTTATCTATTCTGCCTAGCTTTTTTTTTCTTTGGTGTATTAAATAGTCGGCTTTCATTTCCTGTTTTTCGTCCTTATTTGCATTTTCGTAAGCTACACATTTCAGACATTGATCTTTTTTAGGAATAAAAAAAGCCAAACTAAATTCATAATTGAAAATATCCCTGTATGTTCTTAAACCTGCAACGGGTTAGGCAGCCTACTCAGAAAGATTTTTATAATCGCTGTATAGATCGGTTACGGATCGGTTATGCCGCCTTCAATATATTCCTTTTCCCTATGAGCTCTTGTGTAATAGCTCCCAATCTTAGGAATGGATGAAATGTAAGCACGCATATAATTTCTTATATTAGGTATTTACTTTTGATTCCCTTGCTTTCCTCTTTTATCTTCAAAAGGGTACAGCAGGATAAGCATGGCGAATCGGCCTATGAAAGGGATTTCAAATTTTTTGTGTAGAATAGATGTATTCGGTTATAAAAACAATATCTACTTTGACTTTGGGTCGATTTTTCAAGGTGACCTTGAAATATGTCAAAAAAATTGCCGAAGAACCTTTATTACTTTAAACTCAAATCTCAGGAATCAAAAGAGATACAAAATTGATTCAAAAACCAGTTTATAACTAAAACTCTAAAGAATATATGTGTATTTTTTTAATAATTTTTAGAGGATCGCAATATTTTCAAAAATTAAAAAAAAAATTTTAATTGCTATTTTTTCATTTTTTTTTTGAGTGACAATCACAAATTTAATATATGTTATAATATGATCCAAACTCTATCTTCTGTAAAAATTTCAATTTTTAAAAAGTGTCTCAATACATTCAAATATATAAAAAACGAAGAGCGCGTCACCAATTATTTGTATTCGTTAATGTTTCGAGTATGAAATAGAAACTAATAATAACTTATACAAATACAAATAAAAAATAATATCTTATACAAATACAAGTAAAAAATAATAAATTATATCTAATAACTAATACAGGATATTATTATATTCTACAATTTAATTAACTATAGTCTTCATCACTATCCTCATTAATAATCACTGGTGTCTTAGTTTTTTCAAAAATTGAAGATAAAATTGCGGCTGGTTTTAAAATACGAGATAAATATCATCCATAAGATAAATAGTAAATAATGGTCGCCACATGGGAACAACATCTTACAGTACGGTTGCCATTAGGACAATCACAGCAATAACATCTTATACTTTCATAGTATGTCCCATCTGGAACAAAATCAATGTAAATACGATAAATTTTTTTGTTTATGTGTCGTGATTTTGCTTCTGCTTTTAGTATGTTAGGTGCTTCTTTTACTTACTTTATTGATAAATTATCATTATCCATTAACTCGGCCAAATAAGAAACAGCTACAGTAAATTGATATGAGCCAGTAAAAAACATTTTCAACTGGTCTTCACTTAAGCGAGGAAAATTAAAAAGGTCATTTGTATTGAGCTGTTTGAATTTAGATTTTCTGCGATTCCATTTTTCTACTGAAACTTCTTGACTCAATGTATTAGGCATGTTTAATCTATTATCTATATATTGCACTATAATGTCATTCAATTCACCGTCTGAACCTAATCTTTGATTATATTTATTATACAGAAAACCAACAATTTTGCATAATCTTTCCATTTTAGCCAAAAGTGCATTGTGAACTTGTTGATGTAGAGGTCTATATTGTTGACCAATAATACCGTGCACAGCTTCGATTATCCATCTGACTTTAGTGATTTTACGTGACATATTAGCTTCCTCCGTTGTTAGTTGAGTTCGGTTACCTTTCATTGCTGGTATAAATACTTTGAAACCTTTTTGAATTAAATTCTCTATGACGTCCCGAAATCTACGATCATCAATAAATATATCATCTGGTAACCGAATGGAACTTACGCCTGCTGGATCTTCTAAAACCACTTTCATTATTGAAACATCGTTTTCAGTGCCATAGAATGGTCCAGCGAAATTCACTACTAAACCGTTTGTTGTACATATAGTAAAGGGCTTATATAAATGAGTTTTTTTTTGTCCGGAATACGATTTTCTTTGATAATAATTATTTCTATTTTTTTGATGCCGAATATAGGGTACCATCAATAATTAGTATCAGCCGATTTTCGCCTAAATTGAACAGTTTTTTTGCGGTTTCGGTGGTGTTAGCTATGATCATTCACATCGCTAGATTGAAGGATATACACAAGCGCAGAACATGGGTCTAACAGCTAACAGAAAAAACTAAGTTAAACAAAATAATAATAGGGCTAAAAACGTTGGTCTAATAAAACCGAAGCCGTACCAAACTCAAAATAATGAAACTAATTCAAGACAAAGGTTTACTTATTTTAGCATATTGTCGGTTAATAATATAAAATCTCTAACTTCAATTTTTAATCATTTTGTTTATTTTGCACAAAACGGTTCCTTATTTAATACTGTATCACCGGACTAAAGTCATACAATAAAAAAACCGGATAGGAAGGATAATAATAATTTTAACACCTATTTTAAATATCGCATTTTTAAAAAAACTAAGACTTTGGTGGTTATTAATGAAAATAGTGATGAAGACTAAATGTCTATAGTTGATTAAATTATTAAATAGAGTAATATTTTGTGTTAGTTTCTATTTCATACTCGAAACATTAACGAATACAAATAATTGGTGACGCGCTCTTCGTTTTTTATATATTTGAATGTGTTGCGACACTTTTTAAAAATTGAAATTTTTACAGAAGATTTACAGAAGACAGAGTTTGGATCATATTATAACATATATTAAATTTGTGATTGTCATTAAAAAAAAAAAATGAAAAAATAGCAATTAAATTTTTTTTTTTAATTTTTGAAAATATTGCGATCTTCTAAAAATTGTTAAAAAAATACACAAATATTCTTCAGAGTCTTAGTTATAAACTATTTTTTAATTCATTTTTGTATCTCTTTTGGTTCCTGAGATATTTGAGTTTAAAGTAATAAAGGTACTTAGGCGATCTTTTTGACATATTCCAAAGTCACCTTGAAAAATCGACCCAAAGTCAAAGTAGATATTATTTTTATAATCGAATACATCTATTCTACACAAAAAATTTGAAATCCCTTTCATAGGCCGATTCGCCATGCTTATCCTGCTGTACCCTTTCCTTCTTTTTTCTTGATTATCACTCTTCAAATACAGTAAGTGGTAATTCCCAAAGTCGATGTGAAGAACAATTTACAAACATTTATCTTCTTATCGTTCTTTAATAAATGAAAAATATGATTATTGGTTCGTTTGTTTCTGCCATTACGAGATATAGAGTTATTATCATCTCGAGGTATTTCATGCATCAATGTCGCAATAAATGATCGTTGATTGACAATATCAGACAGATCCCAGTATTTATAAAATATTGCTGTTCTCTCCTCTATGGAGAATTTAGTTGAGTACTTAAGTTTACAGTTTTCACCACAAGGAGGTTTCATTTTTCTATTTAGGTACCTTTATTTAGAGCAACATAAGCCTGTCCGCTATTCCTGAGTGATTTTATTTTGTTTCTTTTCTACCTCTTCTGACGGTTCTTCCTTTTTTTTGTGGTTTTTTCCTTTCTTAGATTTGCTTCTTCATGACTTTGTAGCATTGGTATTTCTTGTTCACTGTTGTGGATAATTCAGCTTGGTAATTGGGGTCGCCAATAGAGTCGTCTAAAAATTGATTACACTCTGATCCGGTTTCTTCCACTTCTATATCAACTTCAGTTTTGTGGAGATGGGTCAAGGTCAACTTCAGAAATCCGTGTTTTTTTCGATGTTTATTTCTAAATTGCTTACAACTGTTTCTACATTGCTAATCAATCACAGACGAATTAGGTACAATTTCTCAGGTGTCAGTATTACACTTAGAAGAAATGTCTTTTACTAATTTAATTTCTCACAGTCCTAGCACTTGTTTACCTCTTGAATTGTCATTTTGACTTTTCATATTGCTATAAATACCATGCAGTTCAATTCTCTGGGCTGAAACAAAGAACACATTTTCATAGATACTTATTCCACTAATTTTACCGCACTTGTAGTTCTAAGAAGGCAAGTATTATATTTAATTTTAAATAAAGTTTTAAAGCTTATAAACCTAGGTATATTCGTATAAAGTAATAATGACACATTTCAAAAATATCAATGAATAAACATGCAATAGTGGCACAAAATATGTTGATTCAATAATATGGGGGTTTATCGTAATATTTTAACAAACAATATTGGCATAACTTCAAATGAATCACTATTGTTTCGTTAAAATTAAAATATTTAATCTGGTTTACTGTACTATTGAAAATGTGCCACTGTTTTGTCGGTTTACATTGTTCACATTGAGATGGTCACTAACACATTGGACTTTGTGTCGGTTTTGGATGTGTCAAAGAAGCAAAAACACGAAATTCAATAGTGTCACTAAATCCATCTAACGGTACCATGGTGAGGTAACAATGTGCAAGTATTGTTGGTTGGTAAAGCACAAATATGGGAGTATTATGGTTCAATTAACTGGAAATGGTAATTTTTGAGATGTGCCACTATTGCATCCAGTGAGCTCTAGTAAGATATGTAATTTTCAGTTAATCGGTCTTCCGAGGAATTTCCTTCTCCGGTCAACATAATTGATTCCATACATGTTTGTAATATTGCAAAAACGTTATCAAGAGTATTTTTTTCTAATTTATTAAATGCATTTTAAGCACATTCAATTAATTAATCGGTTGTGGTTGGTGACGCTGCATATGTAACGATTAAATAGAGTTAAAAAAAAACTATATCCAAAACATTTAAATCAGGACTGTTTGGTAGTTGTGACTTAAATGTAATATTCTAACCATCAATAATAAGTATCAACGAAATTGTGATCATTATCAAAAGAATGTGATTTTGCATTATCTTGCTGTAGGTAAATTATTTTGTTTTTATAGTTTTGAGGAAATTTTGATTTAATTACTGGAATAACATTTTCTACTATCATTTTTTTTACAGTGGTGGGCAGTAACGGATTTCATATTACGTTACGTCATTACTAATGTTCCTTTAACTCTATTTTTGGAATTTCTTTTAGTCGATTCTTGATATACAAAGGGCCATATTCCAATTTTATCGTCAAAAAAATGTTTTCGATGTGTATTATAGCGTGGTTGAACCACGACAGCCATAAACATCACTAGTGATAAACCGTTTACTTTTGCAGTTTCTATATGGTTTTTCTTCGTCTAACATTATGTAATAGGAACGTTTAATTTTAGTAAAATAAAACCATTTCTCATCAAATATGAACATATTTATATAAATTAAAAAAAAACTCCATTATCTACTTTTGACAAGCAAAAATGTAATCTATCCAGTTTATTTTTATCTGTTAAAGTAAGTTTAACTCTAAAAGATATGCGCTTAAAATGCTTTCGCTGTTTGAAGATATCAAAAACTGTTGATTTTGGGATATAATTGCGAAAGAAAGGCTGCGAATTGTTTCTCGACGATTCAATGGTATATTCTTTATTTCAGCTAAATTAGTGGGATAACCTTTTCATTGTCTTCCGCATTTTTCTTTCCTTTTTGAAGAAAGATACGCTCAAATTTTGCCCTTTCTGTATTGATCTTGTGTAGTATACCAAATTCTACTTACAAACAAACGGCTTATATGAAATGTTGCTACAACTTTCTTAATGGCATCGTGTTTTAATTTTCGTGTTTTCTTCATCTGTAGTAGCTGTTCCAAGATACCACGACGTTGCTCATTACTTAGATGCTACGATTTAATATCTCTTCTTCGCAAATCCACATTATTTTGATTAAAATTTTCCATTTTGAAATTGCCGTGGTGGATATTTTAATTTGATTAAAAAAATAAAATGTTGATTTTCATAATCTGACTTCACTAATAAATAATAGATCTCAAATATATACTATTGTTCAGTTGTTAATGTCAATTATATTAATTTAATTATTATTGTCATTTGCTCCCAGCACACTAGATAATTTATGATTTTATTTCAAAGTGTGGAAAAGCTAAGTATGTAATTATCATTTTCCTCCCCATATCCTAACAGAATGGTTTCTTGGTGTAAATTCGGAGTAAATCCATTTAGTTTATCGAAAAATAAAGTGCGTTTCATTGTTCTTCCGATATTTGAAATTTCTAGCCGTCGTTCTCCTTGTGTTGTTAGAATTGTTAATATGGCTTAGGCTATGGCTACATCGGGGGTTTTTAACACTTTAAGTGCCATGAGAAACATAACATGCTTCTCAGTTAAATTATACATATATATCAGCTGCGAGAAACAATTGTTGATTCTCAAGCTCTCCTATGCATTTTCGCGCCTAGAGCCACTGTTCGCTTTTCTATTCAATGTGATATTTACGGAGCGTAAAGTATGCGGCTGGAATGTCAAAATGTCGCGGTTGGCCTATGATTATATGAGAAACAAATGTTGCTGCTTGGGGTCTAATTATTATAGGCTATAATAATTACTTTTAAATATATACAGGGTGTCCGGCAAGTCGATACAATAATTTTAAGGGGGGATAGATTACGTGATTCTGAATCGATTTAACCAAACATGCCTATATACCAAGTGTTACAGTTTTCCTGATAATTCAGTTTTTCATATTTTTTAATTTAACCGTGCTCTTTCACAATTGTTGGAGGGTAGACGAACACCAAACCTTTTAATCACAAAAATGTACTAAACTTTTTTATTGTCTATAGATAGATTGTTTAAATTATTTAAAGTATAAAATCTAAAATGGCTTTGTTACCTACTTAGAACTACATAAACATGATCTTCCCAGCTTGTAATAAAGCGAGGAGTCAAATTCAAACATGGATTTAATTTAAACGCTTAGGTGTAGGTTTATTCAAATTTCTTAAAAACTTCCTTAGGGAATAGTCTTTCAGTCATGCTGAAAAGATTCTTAAGAAACATTTTAAAAATGAGAGAAATTAACTTTTTATGTACCCGAGCAGCGCATTCACCAAAACGTTATCTACTAAAAATGATATTAAAAATGAAGATATTTGCTAAAAACGCAAATCTTTAAAAAATACATGATTTATTAAAATACCAGAGGATTCAAAAACTAAATATTTATTTTAATTATTTTAAAAACTTATTTAAAACTACAATGTAAAAAAGAAATAATTATGAGTAACAACTTTACAATTATGAACTTAATAAGAAAGCTGATCATAGAGAATAGTATAATTAATTATCTTTCGTTTTCAAAATGTGACCCTCTATTTCTTATACACTTGCGTGCTCGTGTTCGCATTTAAGTTGTAGCAATTTCTAATGAAATATTTTGCTTCATTTGTATAAATGCTGCGTCGATTCTTTCCACTAATTGTTCCCGAGTCAAAATTGGTACCTTGGTAATTATACTATTCTCTATGATCAGCTTTCTTATTAAGTTCATAATTGTAAAGTTGTTACTCATAATTATTTCTTTTTTACATTGTAGTTTTAAATTAGTTTTTAAAATAATTAAAATAAATATTTAGTTTTTGAATCCTCTGGTATTTTAATAAGTCATGTATTTTTTAAAGATTTGCGTTTTTAGCAAATATCTTCATTTTTAATATCATTTTTAGTAGATAACATTTTGGTGAATGCGCTGCTCGGGTACATAAAAAGTTAATTTCTCTCATTTTTAAAATGTTTCTTAAGAATCTTTTCAGCATGACTGAAAGACTATTGCCTAAGGAAGTTTTTAAGAAATTTGAATAAACCTACACCTAAGCGTTTAAATTAAATCCATGTTTGAATTTGACTCCTCGCTTTATTACAAGCTGGGAAGATCATGTTTATGTAGTTCTAAGTAGGTAACAAAGCCATTTTAGATTTTATACTTTAAATAATTTAAACAATCTATCTATAGACAATAAAAAAGTTTAGTACATTTTTGTGATTAAAAGGTTTGGTGTTCTTCTACCCTCCAACAATTGTGAAAGAGCACGGTTAAATTAAAAATGATTAAAAACTGAATTATCAGGAAAACTGTAACACTTGGTATATAGGCATGTTTGGTTAAATCGATTCAGAGTCACGTAATCTATCACCCCCTAAAATTATTGTATCGACTTGCCGGACACCCTGTATAATAAATACTTTAGTAAGACCAATACACAGCTAATATGTCATTTATTTCATCGAAAAAACTAAAAAACTTGATTCTCTATAGTTGAAAACGTAACGGTAACTCTATTTCTTATACAAAGAAAACAAGTATGAAAAATATTATTTTTGACATTTATGTACTTCAAAGAAGCAACTCCAACAATAATGTTTGTTACATATTACGCAGCAATACCTTGTGTGAGGCGTTCTAGCTTGCGCTAATTTTCGGTCCGTTTTTAATCATTTTTCGTAACACACTACATATCTTCAACGACGCTGAGTTCCTACGTCTTCTAGCGAATGATTTTGCCGATCTATTGGTGGAGTAATAGCTGATTGGCTCTCTACCTTCAGTAGCTCCAAAACAACTTTTTCTTTGAATTTTGTTATTGTCATTTTTTCATTGGCTACCTCTTGGTGAAATATATAAGAATTAACTAAAGCAGATCCCGCAATCAATTCAATGGCTAGTTTTCTATACCACTTTACATCTTTACGCAGTGAAGTTTCATTTGATGCGAAATATCAATAAAAGTTTTATTCTTGTTATAGTCGATATTTACGGATGGTTTTTCAATTTGTTTTCCATGGGAATTGATAGTTTTTAGTTCTGATGTATGTTTGGTGCTAAGAGTGCACACATCCATTTTTGCACGACGACACCTGTATTACTTTCGGCCGCAGCAATTTCTCCTTTCTTTAGTGTTTTATTGATTATGTGTTTTAGATTTAATTTTCGATTTTCTCTGCGAGTTCCTACTAAACGCGTCTTTTTTTCTTGTAGTTGTTGTGCCAATGAGACACTCTTATAATAATTATCTGTATATATTGTGCGTCCCTTATTGAGCAAATTATCTGCCAGAGTCAAGACTACTTTTCCCGATGAATGCTGATGTAGAGTTTTATCTTTCCCGTAGTATATTTGAAAGTTATAAGTGTAACCTTGTTCAAAGCAAAGCTTATAGAGCTTTATTCCAAATTTGTGTATTTTGTTGGATATATACTGTCGAAAGCTCAACCGGCCTCTAAATGGTACTAATGTTTCATCAATACAGACACTTTCTTTTGGAACGATAAGACTTCGAAAGTTATTTTTTTGCATAATTGATAACGGTGTGATTTTCTGTAGTCCATCTTGAGTAATATTATCATTGTTATGAAAATGCCATGTTTTTAGAATCAATTGAAGACGGTTTCGAGATAATACTGTTCTCACCTTATTATCATAAAGAACGTTTTTAGACCAATATGATTCTAGTGCGGGAAATCGACAAAGGCCCATCCAAATAAGTACATTGATAAATCGGCGCATTTCGTCATGATTGGTGTTCGTCCATTTAGAAATTCTTGCTTGAGGAAGTTCAGAAGAATTCTTACATTGGTTGGCATACCGATTTGTCTTCATTATCATCAAATCTATAACTTCATCGGTGGTAAATAGAGTAAAAAAATCGTAGGATATTTTATCATAATATTTATCATAAATATCATTTGATATGCCACAATTTATTTCAGTAAAAGGAATATCCTTGAGATTTTTTCTAGTTACATCATCCCAAATAAGATCTGTCGAAATACCATGGTCATAATCCTGATCACTGTTGTCTTCTGTTACGTTCTGCATGCTTTGCTGAATCACAGAATTTATAGTGTCCATAACACTATCCGGAACATCCTGTAACATTCAAGAAGAAGAAGTACCGGGTTCATCAGAAACACACAGTCTCTTTGACTGAGGGAGAGATTCATTATCAGACGATTCATCAGATTGATTTGGTACAAATTCGTCTCCCGAATCTTGAAATGGTTTACTCTCCTCATCAGATAATACTTCCTGCTAAACTCTTTGCAACTCTTCCTGTTGTTTCTCATATCTAAACTTTTTTAAACTCATAATTCTTTTATAAATAAATTTCTCGACTTTAATATGCACATAATACGTTCACGTTGCAATTCAAAAACTGGCTAGTTACAAATCCAGAAGCGAGGAAATAACACGAGAGTGGTTGTAACTTGTTCAAACTCGCGGAAACTGAGAAGCAATATTTGCTTCTCGAGTAACAAATTATAAGTTTAGATGCCACGAGAATCATATGCTGCTTCTCAACTTCAAAACACGAAATTTTGCAAATTTTGAACAAATAATAAATATTACATATAAAGTAATGTTATTCAAAGCGATTTAACGAAAAAAAACACTGTGGCCAGAAAAATAGTTATTTTTCTAAATACGGCGGCAGTCAACGTGTTAATGTGCAGCGGTATGGCATTTTCTTTAGTTTAGTTAACTGTAATTTCTTCCACGTTCCAACGATCTCATCCATTGAAAATGAAAAGGTTATTATGTCTTTAAAACGAGTTTGTTATACTAACTTTTTGTCATAATGGTGAGAACAAATATCACGTTAGATCAGTTAACAAAAAGTTAGGATTGATTGTCAAATGTGAAATGGAAAAATAAGCGGTGTGTATCATTTGCTAGAACTTCATTATTGATCGATGAAGGAAACTGTAATGTAGGGATGTTATATTTATATAGTATATATTTCTGCCGTAAGATTGCGCGGCCATATCGAAAATATTACAATGGTTATACAGGGTGTCCCGAAATTAATAATAAAATTAAATGAAATAAATTAAATAGAATTAAAATAAAAAGAACACCAAAATTTAAATTAACACATGTCGAAAAATGCTTATTGAACGAGCTATGATTCTTTAAAGAGGTAACTTTGATTATGAATATTTTGAAATATTTCCAAAACGGTGCTAGATAACTTTATGAAATTTGGTATGATTTTATACCTTTTAAGCCTTAATTGCCAGATGTCGCCCAATGGAAATATTCCGTCAGAGGCGTGCTGCATCGGGGGTGTCGGAATTAAAAATCGAGCACATAAAAAAAATGTAACATTTTTTTAGTTGCTGATGCAAAATTATGAAATCACATACGCTTCCAGAAAAAAAAGGTACTCTTGGTTCATCATTGATGGAACGCTCAGTTTTCGAATAAAATGAATTTAAATATTAAATTCCATGACAAATACAAATAATTCCTAAATCGATAATTTATTAACCACATCAAAACGATTAAACAGTAAAAAAAAACAAGAAATTGAAAAGACACATTTTTAGAGTAAGTTTTCAAATAAGTTTCCTGAATTATGTAACTTTTTTGAACTCTCCTTTTTTAATTTGTTTGCTTTTGCCAATTTACAAAATTTCTACAAGATTACAATAAATTTAACTAAACTGACTCTGAATCCTTACTAACTCACATTTACGAACAGTTAGATATACAAAGTGTCCCAACTTTATTTAGATGCTAAATATTACCGCCCCTGTACATACCAGAAAGAAAAGTTTTAGACAAAAAAACTCATTGCTTAGAAAACAGTTTTCAATGAGAATTTACTTATATGTACAGAGTGGATCAAAAACGTACTTTTCAACATAAACTTCGTTTTTTTAAATGGAACACTCTGTATTTTATTGAAGATTTGGATTTTTCTTTAAATTCCTAATTAATAATGTATGACACTTTTTCTCATATCAATAGGTTTCGAGAAAATCATGAAAATAAATAACATCTGAGAAAAATTATTAACTAAACTTAGAAAAGATGTTCAACCTAGCCACCATTTTCGGTTTGGCAAACTTCATACCTTCTAAGCACGTTTACAGTCCAAGCATTTTCAATGGTTTGAGGCGTTATTTCCCTGCAAGCACGAGTAATTTTGTTTTTTAAATCCTCTAAATTTCTTGGCCGAACAGAATAAACTTCATTCTTTAAATAACCTCATAGAAAATAATTTAATGGTGTCAAGGCAGGTGACCTGGCGGACCACCCAACTGGTCCTCGGTTTTCTATCCACTTATTTTCAAAATTATTATTTAGAAAGTTTGACACATTAAGGAGTTGTGCGGCGACGCATCATCTTGTTGCCACCACATAGTTAAGCATTCATTTATGTTCATTTCTTCCATCAGTACCGACAACGCTTCGGTCAAAAACAATAAATATCTCTGGCCATTCACAGTATCTTCATAAAAATATGGTCCAATTAATCGTTCGTTAAAAAGACCGCACCAGACATTAATCAGATTTGCTGGAAGTGTGTCTCTCTAACTCAACGTGGATTTTCCACTGCCCAATAATGACAGTTGTGACGATTTCTTTACACTTCCATTATTGTGAAAGCGCGACTCATCACTCCACATAATCTTGCTAAGAAATTCTGGGTCATCATGTAGCTAAACAGTTAAAAGCGCAATAAATTCAAGACGTCTACCATAATTATCTGGCCGCTGCTCTTGAACCAAATGAATTTTAAAGGGACAGTGTCCATTTTTAAACAAGATGCGTTGAGTTGTCGTTGTGCTAGCTTCGGTTTCTTCCGAGATATTCCGAATTGAGATGTGAGGACTTATTGCAACAAGTCCAAGAATATTTATTGTTGTGGCTACATCTCTTATCGGTCATTCACGTCTGGCATTTTTTGGGCTTGGAAAAGCTTCAGTACGCATCTTTCTCTCCCCATTAGCAAAAGTTCTTACGGCTGGTGTGTTCCGGTCTGGGAACCGTTCTCTGTAAAGTTTTTGTGACTGACGTGCATTTTTTTACATTCACCGTAGATTAGTAACATATCTACATATCCCCTTGTAGTAAAAAGGAAAGGCATGATTAACCCTTTACTGCATAAAGAGTCATATATATTACTTACCAGATATTTTATATTTTTTAAGTCAGAAAATTGAAGAAATCTAAAACTGCATGATGTATCATGTCTGGGACCGAGTCATATACACATATATGTAGGACTCCTAAGTCAAATAGCTTTAACCCTTTTGTATATATGTAGAATCTTCTCTATTTTTACGACAAAGTCGGCACCTTTTTTTGCCGCAATTTTTACGGAAAAAAGATTTCGGGCGATTTTTGGTACATACAACACGTCATAGAGAGTTCCTGCCAACCATGTTCTGTTAGCATACGTTTCGACATTTATTTGTCCACTCCCATAGGCGGCAATACTTTCCCCGTTTCCGACACGTATCATTTGAGGTTCCGGAAAAACTTTAAATTCATCAAACCAGTCCCTGCGGTTCGTGATGTGATTTGTCGCACCGGAGTCAATTAACCAAATATCAGAGTTGTTTTGTTCACTTCTGATTTCTACAAACGCTTGTTTTTCGCCATAATCGTCTATCTGCATTTGAGCACTGGCATTTTTTAGACAGTCTTCTTGCAGGTGCCTTTTTGAACCGCACTTTGCGCACTCCGGACAGTCTTTACGGAAATGTCCCGTTTTTCCACATGTAAAACACTCCTTTTCCCTTTTGAATTCCTTTTTGTGAGTGAATTTTGCTTTTGTCATTAATGCTGTTGTCAATTCTTCCACTTCTGATTCACTCTTCTGCAATCGAAGCTCTTCTGTCATGAGACGAGTTGTTAGTATCCCGATGTTATGCTTCGACGAGTCCATTGAATCCCAAGCGCTATGGAAGTGATTAAATTTGGCTGGCAGAATTGACAGAATCCTTGCCATCAGCATTGATTCTGGTATTGGACTGTTTAATTTTTTCATCTTACTTGCCATTTGTTCCAATTTTGAAATGTGCCCTGCTATGTTTAACAGAGAGTCCCACTATAATTCAAAAAACTGTTTTTGAATTAATCCTAGACTTTCGTCAGACTTCAAGTCATATACGCTGTGTAACTTGACCTACATTTCTCGAGCATTTTCGCAATTCATCAATAACTGCAGCGGTTTGGTTTCTACGGAGGTGACAATGGTTTTCCCCGCTAGACGATCTGCCTTTGTCCACTCTCGACTTCGTTGGTCGTAGTTCTGGTCTGTGCTTTCTGGCTTTATGAACGATCCATCGCAAACTCCCAGAGCATCCTCACTGCCCAGTAACGTACTTACAACAAACTGCTACTGTTGCCAGTTGTCAGCGTCCCTGAGCTTTTCAATCCTTGGTTTATCACTCTCCATTTGAATGTCCACGTCTTTGACTGTATTACACTAGAAGATAATTTTACCAATCACAATTGCAGCACCTGTGTAACTGGGCCCATAACCTGTTGAAATTATATGGTCTGGAAGGGTGAAGAATTGTGACGGAGGTAAAATGAAATAAAACAGTGTGGTGAAGTTTTAGTTGAGACGTTTAATGCCGAACTGAACCCAATTTATCAGTTATCCAAAAACGGTTTTTCTTATCATAAGAGAATGGCCACTCAGCAGTTGACTAAATCGCACAGCTGCTTTGGCGGTCTTCTCATCAAACAAAAAGGAACATAAACTATTATTATTTTTGCTCAAGAGCTTACACTATTTCAACAGATAGTGCTAATATTGTTAATTAGGTTAGGCCTGTTAGTTTAAGATGAAAGAGATTTGAGGGGGCTGATGTTGCCCCTATAGGACGCCTATGTATGTCGCAACCTGGTTAGAACTACACTGGTTTCGTAGGTGTCCAAGAAGACAGTGATACGGATGAAGAGGCTGACGTCACCACTCTACCTGATTAATAGCCAGTCTTCTCAAAAACATTGAATTTCTTCCCTTCTTTATGGGTACATAATTATATTTACTTGCCCATCATTTTAGAAGGCAGCTCTAGGGGCTCTATGCCGTATATATTGTATAACGACGTCATTTGGTGTTGATGCTGTTTTCTGCCGCGTTAGTTATATGAATTATATGGATTTCGACTTATAAATTATTGATATTTATATACCTATATTTTCAATCGTTATATCCCAAATACTGAGTTTGATACAAATCTGATTCAACGTAACCACGTTGAATGTACTTCGAGAGGCCCTCTACACAGTGTGCAAAAATGGTTAGTGTACCAAAGTGCGAACTCCTCTAAAATCACCTTTTTTTTTGAGATTTCGGCTCTTTGGCATCAACCGATAAATCTATAAGTATACGAAAATAAGAAGGTGGTTACTGAAGGACGCACCATTTTGCCCCACGCTGTACGATGAATAGTTCCCGAGATATGGCGTTTTAAAGTTTTCACCCTCAACCCTGTCCTACCCTTGAATGGTGAGACTTAGGAAGTTGAAATTTTATGTGGTAAGTCCTTTAAGTAGTAGGGACAATTGGTAAAAATTTCAGATCGATCGCCTGTGGGGGCCGAATTGACCCCTTAACCATACACGGCCTTTGTGTTTTTGAATGTGATGTGAGTGGTGTAAAATGTGTAACGTGTCATGTTAAGCTAATTAAAGATGATAACAATAATTTCAAGGTAAATGGCTTTTCAAAATAATAAAATAAGAATCATACGATTTTTAACTTCCACCAATTTAGTGCATTTTATTAAATATGTACTGTAAAATCTATCAGACCTAAAAAAAAACGTGTAAAAAGCCAACCCACTTCATGCGGCTACTTAGGTAGGTGTGAAAATGAAATAAATACGAGGCGACGTTGCCAATTCTCAGAAAATATTTTTTTGATTTTCAAGGGAAATGATTGTATTTACGACCCCTGTTGTAAGGATTTTTTTTGTTCAAAATGATATTCTTAATCACTGGTTAAATTTACGAAAGTTATTTCACTAATACCCTGTATTTTAGATGGATCCACAAACCTTTTATGGTACTAACAAATTTATTCAAGACATACCTAGTGACAATGAGAGTGATGATTCTGATCTGTCCGAGGATGAATTCAATGTTCCCCATTTAATTCTGACATAAGAAAGCGACGAAGATGAATCTCAAGATTTTTGTGTTCAAGAAAGCTAGACCATTTACCAGAATGGAAAGAAAATCAGAGAGATCCTTGCAAATTTCCAAACTGCAAATCTCAATCATATATGTATATACTGTACGAAGTGCCAGGTGTCGCTCTGTTTAAATAAAGAAAGAAATTGATTTGTTCGGTTTCATACAGAGTGAACCTCTATTACTGTTGAATATCGCATAATGTCCCATATATGATACATACTAGTTTTTATTAAAAAAAAAGTTTAACATTTGAATAAATTTTTTAAAATATTTTTTTACTAATCCGATCTCACTTTTTTTACTTGGAATATTTTTTTTTAAGAAAAATAAAAATTCATGCATTAAAGGGTTTATTGAAAATTCCATTTTCGAAGGGATGAGTAAGTATGACAGTGACAGTAATTATGTTGCTATGGTTGTTGATAAATCACACGAGACTATAAAAACATACCCAGATAATATTGAACTATTTTTTATTTTATTTTTTCGAAAACTATTAATGTGTGAAAAACGTGTCATACATTATTAATTAGGAATTTAACGAGAAATCCAAATCTTCAATAAAATACAAAATGTTCGATTTAAAAAAACGAAGTTTACATCGAAAAGTACGCTTTTGATCCACCCTGTACATATAAGAAAATTCTCACTGAAAGCTGTTTTCTAAGCAACGAATTTTTGTCTGAAACTTTTCTTTCTGGTATGTACAGGGGCGGTGATATTTAGCGTCTAAATGGAGATGGGGCACCCTCTATAGTGTAATATTTCTCGCTGAAGTCGGCTTTTTCCTACAGAGGTAATTCCTATAAGAATTATTATACTGATTATACTGAATTAGCAAATCCAAAAATTGAATATACTATATAATGTTGTTTATGTGAGTCAGAGCTGCCTAGCATGAAGAGGTATATCACTATTTACTCTTACAACGTATTAGAAGATCAAATGCGTATTTTCTTGTACATGACTAATAAAATATTTAACCAGACGCTGAATCAGCAGACTATTATTATTAAAAAAGGAATTTTTAGTTTAGTTTACAAATTGACCTATGCAGGGGATCTTCGAACAACAAACTCAGAAACATTTTCTTAGTAATTTATTTCACTTTCAGTAATACACCCCGGTCGAATTTACAAACTGATCAGCTCGGTTACTGAAGTGCACCAGGACCGTTTCAGTCAAAAAATAGGAATAGTCAGAGAGTTCCTGAACAAAATCGGGAAGTCTTAAATAATAATCTTAGGGCTAACGTCCATAGGCGCGCTATATTTTATTTTGTTATTTGTAATGGTTTTATTGACGATCCTTTCAGATCGTCACATTTGGTCAACAGCGAAAATGGGTTTTTGCTATTATACTACAGTTATACTAATTAAAGCGGAACTTTATTGCATTTGAGTAGTAACGTTTTCACGTTTCTCTTTCAATTTAGTTACAGGATTTTTTAGTCCATGATTTTTCATCATATATTCAATTATAAATTTGTAATACATTCGCTCTAGAAATGTTATACTTACGTCTTAATTTTTTTTTTGTTATAGAACATTTCGTTCTCGACTAGTTCGTAAATTTTTAACTTTTGTTCAGGATTCATTTTTATATTTATTTATTCATATTAAAATGAAATTTTTATAACATCAACAAAACACTGACTACACATATAATCTTGTAACGTAAGTGTAACAATAATACAACAAATTACCTAAATTTCCTCTTTTAAAGTATTTTTTAGTATATCGTGATGAAAACTCATATTTGAAATCACAATTAGGTAACATCGTTCCTTCTGAGGTTCTCGTTGGAGCAGTGACATATAGCTTTATTAAAATTTACAAGAGGAATAATTTTGTTTTTTAAACCAGAGATATTGACAGGCTGCCGAGTATTGTTGAATGGTACAGGTGTATAAAGAGGAACTGTATTACCAAAGAATTTACAAAAGGATGAAGGGTCTGGGAAACTGTTATACAGGGTGTTTCAGAATAGTATCTCATAAATTTAAGGGATGATTCTATGAGTGATTTTGAGAAAGAAAGGTTATATGAACCTAGATCTATTTTCGCTTTCTGTCTGAAATACAGAATGTTAAAATTTGCTATTTTTTTTTGTTTTTTTTTTATAAGTCCGGATCTGTATTAAATATTTTTATCAAACTTGGTGGGCGTAAGTTAAGTATAAAAACACATCTTTTAAGTGAAAAATGAATTTTTAAATTTAAATAGTGGCGCCACCAAGCACATGACCCTGATTATTTCTTGTGAAAAATATATTGTTAATTACTTGTTGTAATTATGAAAATTAAAATGAAGATGGTATCTCTTAATAGATTATATTCTCTCTTTAATACCATCCATCTCTCATTCACTTAGAATCAAGAGGAATAATTGGACCCCGTTATGCAATAAAGATCCAACCGACAAAATTTTAAAAAATGAGTTATTTATTAAAATAGTATAGAGAATAGTTTTCAATGCTCAGTAAAAATTGCAAAAAAAACAGTAAGTATATTTACTGAGTATTAAGTATAATACCGAGCATAAAATTTGTATCGATACATTATAACATAAATAAATAATAGTAAATACGGAACATATCTTACGCCGCTGCTTCTTCAAAAAATAAAAATAATTTTTTTAATTCTAGTTCTTTTTGTTAAAAAAACGGTTTTTTGAATTTTTTTCGTAATATCAAGAGTTTTCATGCAAAAAATTTAAAAAGAATATCTGTAATTTCTTACTTTATTGAAAACCGGATTTTAAAATTATTATAAAATATTTAAATTCGTTTTTTCTTAAAAGGTGTATTTCTACATTTAACTTACGCTCATCAAGTTTGATAAAAATATTTAATGCAGGTCCGGACTTATTTAAAAAAAAACAAAAAAATATAACAAACTTTAAAACCCTGTATTTCATACAGAAAGAAAAAACGGACCTAGGTTCATATAAACTTTCTTTCTCAAAATCACTCATAGAATCGCCCCTTAAATTTATGACATACTATTCTGAAACACCCTGTATTATGTAGATAAAAACTAATGCTTGTGCCAGTGCTGTGCCAGGTGTCATCGCCGGCCATTCTAATCTGGTGATATTGTGATTTTCCAATTATATTATATCCAACCATACTATTAGTGATATAATAAATTGATGTTTGTAATTAACATAGGGGTGCAAGACTTTTCAAAGTGAGTGTATTTATCAACATATCTTAGGGTATGATAATGCTTTCATATTTATAATGCGCAGAGAAATTATTCGTCCACTTGGCTCGCCCAACAAAATATTTGGTATTTCTTTACATATTTCTTTTTTCTAAAGTCCCTCCAGATAAATTGAACAAAGTATTTGTGATATCTGAATAGTATTCACATTCACAAAAGGCGAGTTAATTTTCAAAATGGATCATAGATACTTTATACGAATTATTATACTGAGTGTTACAATTTTTTATAACTAAAAATAGACATAACACCTATATCTCCGCCACTGGTGACTGGTTAAAGTTGATAATTTGTTGAATTATACCTACCCATATGCTAAATAAATTTACGAAATTTGGTTAAAAACTTTTAAGCCGTTTGGAAGTTAAAAATAAAGATTTTTTTTCTTAAACTTTAACACCCCGTATCTCGAAACTAAAGGCCAATTAGACATTTGTTTAAATAAACTTTATACCTCATTTCGATCACGAGAACCTACAATAAGCAATTAGCAGAGCGATTCTGATACACTCTGTATATACTATTGGCCATAAAAATAGTACCCGCGAAAGAAAAATTCTGTTATCCGTAATTTTCAATTGCTTTTGTTCAAACTTTGTATAATGAAAATTCAAATCAAAACTCAGTTTACGTGTTCGAGTAATTTTTGAAAATTTAATTTTTAGCGTGCTTTTCAGAGCCTTAAAAAACTTCTGTTTTGGAAACTTTTTGTGTGGTGGAAATTTTTTTATATGATTGCAATGATCTTCTAAAATGGATTTTTCTAAATGTACCCTGAAAATTTGATCAGAATCGAATCGCAAATAAGGGAGTTTTTTTTAAATTTATTTATTTTTTATTTATATTATAGTGCCTCGACTGCATTGGTCATTGGCACTCGGTACAATGTTTTATATAATTAGGCAATTACACTATATACAATTATACATATCGATATCCTTTAGGAAGTCAATGATATTTCTTTGATTTTCTATCACACTGAGATTCTCCCTTAGGTTTGGTTTTAATCTATGTAGAGTTCGGCTTTGGCTATATTGGGGGCAAGTTATCAAGATGTGCTCGCATGATAGTGGGGTGTTACAGGTTATGCAGTTAGGGGGCGTCTCTCTCGCCATGAGGAAGCCGTGTGTTACTCTGGTGTGCCCTATTCGGAGCCTTCTGATGATTATGGTGTCTTTCCTGTTTAGCGGTGGGTTGTTGGGTGATGTTCTTGCGATTCCTGACCGTGCCAGCTTTGGGTTCGATTGATTCCAGGTGTCCAGCCATTTGGTTCTAGTTGATTGTTTGAAGTGACGTATTAGATCTCCAGGGAGCACTATTTCAGCTGTTGGATATTTTCTGACGATAGCATCTTTCGCAGCTAGGTCAGCTTGTTCATTACCAGGGATGTTTCTGTGAGATGGAATCCAGATTATATGGATTTTGTTGTGGTTTATGTTGAGGACTTGACATATGTCATGGATTTCTTGCACCAGACGGTTGGTAGAGTATGGATTCTTGATGGAATGCAGAGCCGACAAGGAGTCTGTACAAATACCTATTACTTGACCTGTATCATTTACAGTTTTTAAGGCCTGAAGAATTGCATAAAGTTCTCCGGTATGGATGCTACAGTATTTGGGCAGGGTGGAAGTCCATAGTATGTTATTTGTTTTTATGGCCGCACAGCCCACTCCTTGTTCATTTTTCGAGGCGTCAGTGAAGATGGTGATATTGGGATTGATTGTATGCATGCTTTGCATAAAGGATTGATTGATAACAGAAGATGATGCTTCTTTTTTGTCATGGTGTAAAAGGGATAGGTGAATAGATGGAATGATTTTCGTCCAAGGGGGGGTCATTGGGAGATAGCTAGTATTTGTTGTTTGGTATTCGACATCCTCCAATAAGCCCCACAGAATTTGAGGAACAGAAAGTGGGTGTTTGCCGGTGGGTTCCAGTGGTGTTAACATATTAAAGAGTCTGGAAGTCGGGTTTTTCGGGCATGCTATAATTCGGGCATAATATGCCAACGTCAGTTGATGTCTTCTGAGCGAGAGGGGTAGTTCGTGTGCTTCAATGCAGAGTGAGTGAGTTGGGCTGGATCGAAATGCGCCCAGGGAAAGTCTGAGAGCAGTGTTTTGAATTGGATCCAACGTTTTGAGTGTGGATCTGCTTGCGGATGAATATGCGACGCTGCCATAGTCCAGTTTTGACCGGATTAGAGCTCGGTAGATTCTAAGAAGTGTTGTTTCGTCACTCCCCCATTGCTGGTTTGATAGGATTTTAAGGATTTTCATGCGATTAAGGCAGGCAGCTTTGATGTTTTGAATGTGTCTGTTCCAGGACAATTTGCTGTCAAAAGTTAGGCCGAGAAAGCGATGTTCTCGGACGACTCTTAGTGGAGTGGAATTTAATGTAATTTGTGGTATAAACTTCTTATGTTTTCGGCTAAAGAGAACCACTCTCGTTTTCTGCGGTGAGAAATTAAGTCCTGTCATGACTGACCAAATTTGAAGGTTGTTTACAGTATTTTGTATTAGTCTGCAGGTACTTGTTGTGCTTCTTCCCGTACAGTATATGACCAGGTCGTCTGCATATAGCGAGTGTTTGACTGGGGTAGGAATGGAATTACAGATGTCATTGATGGCTAGGTTAAATAAAGTTGGACTTAAGACTGATCCTTGAGGGACTCCCTCATTCAAGGTGACGGTGGTCGATGTAGCTCCGTTTAGAGAAACTTTGGCAGATCTATCCGATAAGAAGTTTTTTATGAATGCTAGCATGTTACCGGTTATGGAATATTTCTCTAGTTTGTCGTATATGGTCGATTTGTGTACTGTGTCGAAAGCAGCTGTTATATCAAAAAAGAGAGCTACTACTTCTTGTTGAGACGTTAGTGCGTTGGATATTTCTGTTTGGAGCAATATCAGACTGTCCATGGAACTACGTTGTGGTCTGAAGCCAAACTGGAATGGGTTCATAAGGTTGTTAGACTCCAAGTGCCATCGTAGTCTTCCATTAATCATTTTCTCCATTAGTTTGCACATTGTACATGTGAGAGAAATGGGGCGAAATGAGTTTTCATCTGGCGGTGATTTGTCATTTTTCTTGAAAGGCAAGATTATGGTTTCTCTCCATATTGATGGGAATGTATGGCTTGTCCATACCTTATTGTACAGTTCTAGCAGTTTGCCCAGTGCAGAAGAAGAGATGTTCTTCAAGAAAATGAACGGAATGTCGTCCGGTCCAGCAGCCGAGTTCTTACATGTGGATAGCGCATGCAATAGTTCTTCGGAAGAGAAAGGCAAGTTCAGTATGTCTGAGCATATTGGTATCTTTTGCTGCGGGGGTATTGCTACCACTGGGATTGATGTGCTATTGGATTTTTCCTGAAAGGTTTTTGCTAGTATGTTGGCAATTGTTTGGCTGTCGGTGATAATGCGATTGTCATAGTTAATGCAATTTATTTTCTGATTATTCTGCTGTCCTCTTATTTGTTTGATTTTCTTCCATACTTGTTCAGGAGGGGTGTCCGAGGAGATGGTGTTTACGAAGTTCTTCCATGACTGCGTTTTACTTTCTTTCAAGACTCTTTTGGATTTAGCTTTAAGTTTTTTGAAATTTATATAGTCAATCATTTCCCTAGTACGCCTGTAGCGGTTAAGTGCCTTTTTACAGTCTTTGACTGCGGATTTACAAGCATCATTCCACCATGGGAGAGTCTTTTTTGTCGGGTCTATTTTTATCTTTCCTATACACTTGTTAGCTGCAAGTAGAATAGTGTCTGATAGTTGTTTGGTGGCTTCGTTAATATCCCCAGAGAGGATTAGTCGATCACTTAGAACTCTCGTTTCCTTCTCAAAGATAGTCCAATCTATTCCGGTTAATTTCCATATAACAGGCATATGAGTTTCAGAGTTAACGTTATTGGAGATCACTATGGGGAAGTGGTCACTGTCATAAAGGCTGCTCAGTGTCTGCCAGGTCAATTGTGTTGCGATATTTAAGTCAGTGAAACTCAAGTCAATTGAGGAGGATGTTCCTGATGAAATGTTGAAGTGTGTAGGATGATCAGTATTCAGAAGATGGATATTAGAGACATCCAGTACATTCTCAATGATCTTTCCTCTGCTAAACGTTTTCTCAGATCCCCATATTTTATTGTGAGCATTGAAGTCTCCAACAATTATGAAAGGTTTCGGGAGTTGTTTGATGATGCCGATGATATCAGACTCTTTGAGGGAATAGTTGGGGGGAATATAGATGTTACATATTGTTATTTTTGTTGGACACCACGCGCTGACAACAACAGTTTCTAGTTCGGTGTTTAGAGGTAGGAGTTCTGAGTATTTTTCATTGGAGATAAAGATTGACGTACCTCCACTGGCTCGAGTGCAGTCTTTGCGTATTTGATGATATCCTTGATATTGTTTTAGAAATTTTTTGTATGATTCTTTAAAGTTAGTTTCCTGTAGGCAGAGAATATCTGGGAGATGTTCGATGATTAATTCTTGAATTCTAGTAAGGTGCGGATAGAATCCGTCACAGTTCCATTGTATAAGTTTGAAGACGAAATTTTTTAATATGAAGTGATATTAGATTGTTGGGAGCAGTCCGAAAAGGATTCTTCTCCATCTGAAGATTGAGATATGCTTTCGATTTCCACTTCTTCCGATAATAGACGCGTTTTGATCTTTTTGTGCAGTCTTGTAAGTCTATTTTTGATGGATCGTTCTTGCAGATGAGGATACAGATTGTAGATATTCTCCAGAAGTGCCTTTATGTCACTTGTGAATTTTGCTGCCTCAGTATAAGGGTCGTTTCGTTCAAATGAATTTTTTAGAAAAGCTATGAAGTTGTCTATTGGGAGTACAAAATTATCGGGTTCTTCCTGATATCTCTCTTCAATTATTTTTTTTGTGTTTTCTGATAGTGGGTTTGGCGTTGATGAGATTTTTCGTTTTTTCTTTTTGGCTGGTCCTGTTTTCGTAGTTGGGGGCGGCATAGCTGTTTCTGTTAGCGATCCTGGATGCTGCTCTATTGATGAAAATGTGTCTGAGTGTTGCCGTTTTGGATAATAAGCAGGACTGTTATTGAGTGAAAACTGTGGATCATTAGGTTGGGTGGTTGGCTGCGCAATGATATTTTCTGAGGGTGTTGAGGGAATTGGGCAGTTCGCCGCGATATGTCCGGATTGTTTGCAAATAAAGCATTCCATTTTGTCGGTTGATACGAAAATTCTGTATTCATTGTCATCGTGTTGCAGGATTATGGATGTTTGCAATTCGAAATCCTCCGAACTTGGTAGGATATATACTTGCCTGCGGAAACTTAGAATATGGTTGTATTCATCTCCAGGTATACCCGCCTTCAGGAAGGAAATTGGGGATGTCAAATTTAATCCGATGTTTTTCAGAGAGGCCTCCACCAGTTCGTGCGGGATGTTTGGACTGACGTTAGAGATTACTATTCTTTTTGTTGGGGAAATTAGTCTACGGATGTTCATTTGTATTCCCTCAATGATGATTGTTTGGTGGGTGCTCAGAAGTTGATCCACCATAGTACTATTCAGTAGATAGATGCAGACTCTATTATTGGATATTCTTGAGGCAAAAGTGATATTTTTTGGACCAGTTAGTTCTCCTATTGCTTTTACGTAGTTAAATAATTTAAGAGTGGGTTCAGCATGTAGTACTATGGCTTGGTCTTTTTTTGGAAATACAGGTTTTGGAATAGTTTTCGTTATTGACGAATAGGACATGTGGTTTTCACTATTTGGCAGTTTGTTTTTACTTACAGTAGGAGTTTGATTGGCTGTTGGGGTTATCTTCATTGTTTGGGAGTCCTTGTAGACAAAGACGTCCCTATCTGGGTTAGACATCTTGCTATGTTTCTTGGTAAGTTACTAAACTATCGGGCATTTTTGCCTATGACGATGTGAAATCTGAATAAATGCTAGGAGCACTCGTATTTTCTTATCGCGGGCAGCGTAAAAAAAAACACACCGGGATAGCACTATCAAAGATGTTTACACTTTGGCAGTCCTACACCGAATCAAATAAGGGAGTTATATCCTTTTAAAATCGCCAAAAATAACCCGATTTTATCATTTTGTTGAAAACCGTTACTTATATTGAGTATAAAGTTCACATTTTAAAGATGAGCTGCAGTGATTGAATTTTGATGTAATTCCCCGCATGTCACTATCATATCCACGAGTTCTTCGTTTGAGAAATTATGTGCCATACTTTCGAATACGACCACAATAGTTAAGAAAGTACTGTTAGAAACATCACTCATATCGTCTTGACTTGTTTACTTCTTAGTTTTTATGAAAAAAAAACCCACCTTATAAACATTTCTTTTTAATTATTTCTAAAATAAAAAATATTTTACTATAATTTATAAAAATGTTTAGTAATTTTTTGCCTTCAGCCGTAATTTCCCAAGTTTATGCGTGTAAGTTATGAATCACCCTCTAAATATATCTGCAATATTCTGGATTGTGAAATTGTCAAAATCCGATTGTAAAGATTTTATAGAGGTGGTACGGTTGTTTATTCGTGGATCGTGGTACCAAGATGTTGATTAGACGTGGCCTAATTCTTGATACGTCTAGTTAGCAATGGACTGGATGCTTGCGAAGGACCACCCTGAATTCGCGGTCTCAGAGACACCGTGTTCGTGCAAATGAAGAAAACAAAAACCCTTTTTAACGGTAACGAAGGTTTATTGTTCACAAACAATTTCGAGCAATTTAGCAAAAAAATAACAACTTTTCGTGACAAGTTAACTAGTGTACTAATTAACCGTGTATAGGAACCGTGAGTAAAGAATCGCGTACGAGTAACGTGCAAAGTACGGAGTTAAGAGTCGACGGAGACGCACAAGAAGAGAGCGAATTTTCTTCTTGCAAAATCTTAAATACTAAAGTTAATGGTAAGCGTACATAGGCTTACCAGAAACTAAGAGGTCATCATCGGCACTTCTTCTAGATTTGTCCTTGTGACTTGCCTAACTTTAACAATATAATTGGGTTTTATTGGAGGGCGTTTATGACCAGCATCGAGAACGTGTCTAAATTCTAGTACGCACAAAAGGTCGGCGAGGAGTTTTATTACATAGTTAGTCTAAGATCAAACGAAATGCGAATCAACATCTGGTCATACGGGCAAAGTGGCAAGAGAAACGAATAATGTCCATAGGCGTAGCACACGGGTTCCTTACATACTAGTCACAGATTTAATACTAGGCTTATGAAGAATACGATATCGAACTAATAGATTAAATTAATTATCGAATATTCTGTCCTCTACACAAGCCCTAACATGCTGGCCCCGTTAAAAGGTCGTTACCTTTTAAATTAATTACAAAGAGTTATTCGTTATTCATGGGCAATGGGCATATTTTTGACAATGATCTTCGCGATATAGTTCCACTGGGTAAGCGCACTGACACTACACGTATCACATGATCCTTTCCTTCATGGAGTTCGACAACTCGAGCTAAAATCCAGCGCAGTGGGGCAGTATTGTGTTCCACCAGTAAAACTAATGCTCCAATATCTATGGTTTTATCTACAGTGTTCTTCCATTTGCATCGAGTTTGCAAATTTGTCAAATAATCTCTGGACCAACTATTCCAAAAATGCTGTTGGAGTTGTGGTAGTCGTTCGTAATGAGATAAGCGAGAGATAACGGCGTTCTGGTAGTCGGGTTGTGGTAAACTTGCCAACGAGTCACCAATAAGGAAATGCGCGGGGTTTAAGGGTGCATAATCGTTTATGTCGTTTGAGATTGGCATTAGTGGTCGCGAGTTGAGACAAGCTTCGATTTTTACTAATAAGGTGTACATCTCTTCATATGTTAGAGATGATTCACCTAAGACGCGGCGAAGATGAAACTTAGTCGATTTCACCACCACCTCCCACAATCCTCCCATATGGGCACTACGCGCGGGTATGAAATGCCACTTTATCAAAAGATTGGCTAAAAATGTAGTTGTGGCGTTAATGTGTGATTCATCATTTATTAAGTTATTGAGTTCGATAAAATAATTATTGGCCCCTACAAAGTTAGAACCATTGTCTGAATGTATATTTGTTGGTTTTCCTCGTCTTGAACAGAACCTTTCCAATGCATTCAAAAAGCTATTAGTTGAAAGATCTTTAACCAGTTCGATATGTACTGCACGTGTGGCGAAACAAACAAAAATGCATATGTAAGTTTTTACGGATTTGGCTCTACGCAGCGTACCCTCCTTTATGAATATAGGCCCTGCATAATCCATTCCACAATTGGAAAAAGGTCGTGAAGGCGTTACCTTTGCGGCCGGAAGGGAATCCATTAAAAATTTCGAAGGTTTCGGTTTTACTCTAAAACATCTTATGCATCTACTAAGGTTACGTTTAACTGCATTTTTTCCGTTTATTATCCAAAATCTGAGGCGAATTATCGAAAGCAAGTTTTGAACTCCCGCGTGGAGATGTTTCATATGCTCATTCTGTATTATTAAGTCAGTGAATTTATGTTTATACGGTAATATAATAGGGTGTTGTTGTTCAAAATTAAATTGTGAATTTATTAAACGTTCCCTAACTCGAAGTATCCCTTCTGAATCGAGAAATGGGTTTAGATTCAAAATTTTACTATCGCTTGGGAGTTTTTTACTTTTGGATAAGTCGGAAATTTCTTTTTCGAAGCTATTCCGTTGAACCAATTTTACTAATATAAGCAGTGATTCGTTCAATTCTTCAACTGTCAAGGCTGTTGACTTATTCATCACTTTGCGGCATCGATTTTTAAATCTGCATATGTAACCTACTACTCTGTGCAGTTTGAAGAAGGTAGAAAATCTATCAAAAATGTTAAGTCCGTAGTTGTCGCTATTTATACTCGTTGTTTTATATACTGTGGTATAATTATTTTTTAATTCGGGCAAGACAGCGACGGGAACCTCATGGCTATCTAAGTTCGCTTCCGTCCTTAATGTGTTTTTCTTTAAAAATTCGGGACCGTGAAACCAAAGATCACATCCCAGCAATTCCCTTGGGCTCAATCCTCTCGATATTACATCTGCAGGGTTGGCCTTGCTTGGCACGTGAGCCCACTCCGTTATCTTAGTCAATTCATTAATTTTTGCCACTCGATTGGCAACAAAGGTCTTAAGGTGAGCAGGATCAATTTTCAACCATGCCAAAACAATACTAGAATCCGTGAAGTATCGTACGTCTAATATTTGTATGTCTAAAATTTGTCTTACCGTATTCATTAGTTTGGCCAAAAGGTGGGCCGCTAGAAGCTCAAGTCGAGGCAAGGTCAGTTTTTTAACTGGAGCTACCCTTGATTTTCCTGTCAACAGTCGTAATTCGTGACTACCTGACTCATCCTCCGAGGCCACGTAAATACAGGCTCCGTAAGCCTTTTCGGAGCTATCAGAAAATCCGTACAATCTTACACAGGCCGTCTTTGTTGGAATTACAAGCCTATCGATCTTGTATTCATTGAGACACTCCAGTTCATTTGAGAATTCCTCCCAAATCTGTCTTAAGTCATTCGGGACTGCTTGATCCCAACCGATATGTAATTTCCATAGAGCTTGAATGATTAACTTGGCCCTAGTTAATGCGGGACCTATCAACCCAAGCGGGTCAAAGATCTGCGAAATTTTTGAAAGAATAGTCCTTTTGGTAACACGGGATGGCTCGTATTTAATATTTACTGAGTATTTCAGAGTATCTTGTTTAGGATCCCAGCTGATTCCAAGAGTTTTTAGATGCTTATTTTCATGAGGTAGAATTAAATTGTCGTGATTTTCGTTACTGTTTGCTTGTAGGATACTGTTTAAAACTATGTTACTGTTGGACGACCATTTTCTCAATTTGAAATTAGCTTGACTTAAAATATCGTCGAGTTCCCTATAAATTTGGAATGCATCTGTTTCCGAATCAATGCTAACCAACAGATCATCCATGTAAAACGAGCGTTTAATTATTTCTGCTGTTCGTGGATACTTTTCACTTTGTTGCTCTCGGCCAATTCTATCAAGCAACGTGTGGCTTGAAAGGGTGCACTCGATGTGCCATACGTTACCGTGTTGAGTTTATACACATTAATCGGATCATTAAGATTTGGTCGCCATAGAATCTTTTGGAAGTTCCGTTCTTCCTCATGAATTTTTATACATCGGTACATCATTTTGATGTCCGCGCTCAAAACAATTTTGCGAAGTCTTAGACGTATCAAAATTGAGTACAAGTCATCTTGTACTACTGGTCCTACCAAAAGCGTGTCATTCAGGGAAATTCCTGAACTTGTTTTGCAGCTTGCATCAAAAACGACGCGACACTTCGTGGTAATAGAATTCTTTAGTACCGCACTGTGGGGTAAAAAATAAGAATTGTTTGGAATAGAGATGTCCTTTTCAATGGGCCCTTGAAGCGTCATGTGGCCTAAGTTCTCATATTCCGTCATAAATTTTACGTACTGCTTCTTGAGGTCCTTGTCCTTTTCTAACCTTTTCTCTACATTTTTTAACCGCTTTAGGGCATTCGATTTGGAGTCACCGAGACTAAAATCTGTTTGATTATTGAACGGATACCTTACGACAAAACTGTTGTCCATGTCGCGGGTTGTAGTTTTACTAAAGTATTCCTCACAGTAATTTTCATCTTTTGATATGAATTTAACATTTTCAAACTCCTCAATCTGCCAGAATTTCGTCAACGAGTCATTTAATGTTTTATTTGAAATACTAGTCGCAAGGTTGCACACTACTTTCCGACTTTGAGATTCTCTGCATATTAAATTGCCCGATATTACCCAGCCTAAAGAGGTTTCTTGTAACATTGGCAATCCCTTTCCTAATTTAAGTTTACCCGAACCTAACAGATTATAAAATATGTCTACCCCTAATAAAACATCAATTTGTTTTAGTTCATTAAATTTTTCATCAACTAGATTGATATTTATTGGAATTTGAAGTACCGAACTAGGAAATCTAAATGAGGGTAGATTTTCGGTAAGAATGGGCAAAACCAAAAATGCTATGTTAGATTCATATTCGTTGAACCTGGATTTTATTTTCGTGTGCACTCGCTGATTAATCTTTGTGACAATTTGACTGATACCTGACAATGAAAGGTCAATTTTTTGGGGACTTAAGTTTAACTTTCTGCAGAAGTTTTCTGTCATTAAATTTGACTGGCTTCCGCAATCGAGTAAGGCATTGCATTTATATCCTTTTCTGTCTGAGATGAGGATGGTAGCCGTGGATAGTAGTACATGATTTTTATCAATACCTAACGATGATAATGCCAAAGGATTGTTTTCCGTATCGTACGTGACCGCGTTACTTTGGCCGATTGTTAGAACTGTAGATTGTTTGGATTCTCCATACCTTCTAGATACATCGTGAGCCGAAGGATTAGATGGAAAACTGATCGATGATTCATGTTCAGTTAATGATGAGGAAGGTTCATTAGTGCTGCTGTTGCTAGAATTTTGAACATGTTCACTCCCTGAACGTTTCTCTATATGTAACGTGCTATTATGTTTTTGGTTGCATTTTTTGCAGCCTCTTGATCTACATTCCTGTTTCAGATGCCCTGGACGTAAACAGTTGCTGCACAATTTATGTCTTCGAATTTCGTCATATTTGTCCGACACTGATAATTGGATAAAACGAGGACATTGATGAATAAAATGGTTTTCGGTGCAGATGTAGCACTTACTGATTTTTTCGGTCAAAGAATACGAATAATTCCTAAACTGATGTGATTCGTTTCTTTTCTCGTGGCCTTTGTTTTGCGTTCTATCCCTGTCATGCTTATTTGATTGTATGGTTGAGAAGCCGCGAACCGCTTCCAACAAACGACATTTTTCGGTTAAAAATTCCGTTAATTGATCAACAGTCGGCAATTCAGTATTACATTGTTTCCGCTCCCACTCGTGATTAGTACTATCATCCAGTTTGTTTAATATTATCGGTATCAACAAAACATCCCATTGATCCACGGGTAATTTTAATTTTTCTAATGATGATTTATGTTGCTGAACTGCGTCTATTAATTTTCTAATATTTACAGATGATCCTTTATTCGCGTTTGGTAAATTAAGAACTAAACCTTTAGCGTGAATGTTAATAACTGCCTTTTTATTCTCGTATCTTTTTTGTAACAGATTTAAAGCGATTGTATAATTATCGGGAGTTATGTCGAGAGTGTCTATGAGATTTAGCGCATCGCCTTTACAGCATAATTTTAGATATAACAATTTTTCTGTTTCACTCAAGTCGGTTCTGCTATGGACTAAGGAATCAAATATGTTTTTGAAACTGAACCAAGTTTCATAACTGCCATAAAATGAACGTAAGCCTAAATCTGGTAATTTTCCCAGACCTCTTGGTGAATTTTGTTTTCCTAAATGAGTATTAGTACTATTTTGATTTTTGCTAATTGAATTTAATAACTTCTTTAATTCTGAAATTAAATTAAAGTAGGCTGATTCGATCTCAATCCGTTGTTCTTCTTCGTTTAAACTTAAAAATTCTAGACGAGATTGTACTTTATCGAACTGATTATAGTTCTCCTCCACGTTCTTGAGGCGGATTTCTAATTGAACTGTTTCTTGAATGTCTCTGTTATCACAAAGGTACTATTTAAAACAGGATAAACGTTTAGTTAAAATTCTGTGAGCGTGCAAAAGTACTCGAAATTCATCGTTTTCGCTCAGAGATTCTGCTGAGCCTACTTCCATTTCGGATCGTTTTGAAATTTTTTCTTTTTGAGTTCTCGTGGTCATTTTTAACTACTATTGATAACGTGGCGTTAAAATAAATCAATTTACGTAATTCAAACAGAAGTATGACTGGAGAAATTAACTAGTTTCGACTTCTTTAATGTGCATAAATCGAGCATAAACCAAAGTAAATAAGTCGTATCAATCTCATACAACTAACGACCATTTAAGGTATCAAATGGAAATCGGGATTATGAGGTTATGCAAATTCAAAGAGGAAAAATCGTGATAAAAAGGAACTGACTCACCGGGATTGTTTCTTGCTCTTTTTGGGATCCACCATTCTACTCCTTATTCCGCTTTCGATGTCCTATGTTCCACAGGTTCTGATCCAGTCCCGTGATATCCGGTTCGAAGTGACCAAAAATGTTTAATCCGTCTCGAAGGACCAAAAATGTTTAATCCGGGATCGTGGTACCAAGATGTTGATTAGACATGGCCTAATTCTTGATACGTCTAGTAAGCAATGGACTGGATGCTTGCGAAGGACCACCCTTAGTTCGCGGTCTCAGAGACACCGTGTTCGTGCAAATGAAGAAAACAAAAACCCTTTTTAACGGTAACGAAGGTTTATTGTTCACAAACAATTTCGAGCAATTTAGCAAAAAAATAACAACTTTTCGTGACAAGTTAACTAGTGTACTAATTAACCGTGTATAGGAACCGTGAGTAAAGTAATCGCGTACGAGTAACGTGCAAAGTACGGAGTTAAGAGTCGACGGAGACGCACAAGAAGAGAGCGAATTTTCTTCATGCAAAATCTTAAATACTAAAGTTAATGGTAAGCGTACATAGGCGTACCAGAAACTAAGAGGTCATCATCGGCACTTCTTCTAGATTTGTCCTTGTGACTTGCCTAACTTTCACAATATAATTGGGTTTTATTGGAGGGCGTTTATGACCAGCATCGAGAACGTGTCTAAATTCTAGTACGCACAAAAGGTCGGCGAGGAGTTTTATTACATAGTTAGTCTAAGATCAAACGAAATGCGAATCAACATCTGGTCATACGGGCAAAATGGCAAGAGAAACGAGTAATGTCCATAGGCGTAGCACACGGGTTCCTTACATACTAGTCACAGATTTAATACTAGGCTTATGAAGAATACAACTTATCGAACTAATAGATTAAATTAATTATCGGATATTCTGTCCTCTACACAAGCCCTAACACAAATTAATAATCTGTTTTTATATCGGCGAAATTTCGAATAGTTACGAAGATATCCGGAAAAAAACGAATTTGGCGGTTTTCGTTTTTTGCAAATAACTTTTATACGGTTATAGGTAGAGGAATAAAAGTTTTACATTATTAAAGCACTTTTTTGAGAACTGTTTAGCAGTGTTGCCAGTTTTCTTATTACATCCTTACTTTCGGAGAAAAATGAGTAAACTTTTGATTTTCATATGGGCGTGATATCAATTATTTATATTTTCAAAATCGTCATAAAATTCCCTTTTCAGCCATGTATTACATTTAATATTTTTCTTAGAAACTCTAATGGTTATAACTCATAAAGTATTTTTTGATAAGTCGGCCATGATTTTGACTTATAGTAATGGTACACATTAAATAAATGAATGCTGTGGAAACGTCAAAATTATTTAAAAGTTGCAAAACCTTAAATTTGTTTGACGTGTGCATAATAATGGCTCAAAATTGCTTTTCTAATGAAGAGAAATTTGATATGTTGTCATGCTACATATTATGTCATAGAAATTGTGTAGATGCTGAACATATGTATTTTAATCAGTTCCCGGAAAGAAAGCAACCCGGAAAATCCATATTTAGAAGACTGATGTCTAATTTAAAAGAATATGGTTCGTTTAAACAACCAGTAAATGTTCGCAAAAAGAAGTTAACCGAAGATATACAATATGCTGTTTTACAATCTATTATAGAAACTCCCGAAGCATAATGTAGGTATATTGAGATGCGTACTGGTGTTGCTAAGTCAACGGCCCGTCGTGTTTTAAGAAAGAACAGTTTTCGTCCTTATAAATTTAAAGTTTGCCATGCTCTTGTACAAGGTGATGAAGTGAGGCGTAGAAGTTTTTGCGCGTGGTATACAAGAAAATGTGAAGATGATATAAATTTTCCTTCTAAAATAATTTGGACAGATGAAAGCATGGTAACCAACAATGGAATTTTTAACCGACACAATACTCATTATTGGTCACAACAGAATCCACGATTAAAAAAATCATCAAGACACCAACATCGCTTTGGGTTTAATGTGTGGTGTTGAATATTTGGAAATAGAATTATCGGACCAGTTTTCTATTACAACTCTCTCACTTCAGACCAGTATCTCAACATATTGCAACATGATTTTGAAAATGCATTTGATAATTTACCATTAGCGGAAATTCGTGACTGTTGGTTCCAGCAAGATGGGGCTCCAGCACATAAGGCGAGGGTCGTTAGGGAATATCTCACTAAGCAGTTTCCAAGAAGATCTATTGGAACTCACAATAACGTTTTGTGGCCAGTGCGATTTCCGGACATAACACCATTGGATTTTTTCCTCTGGGGTTACATAAAAAACAAAGTATACACTCAAAATTTTGAAAACGAAGAAGAATTAGAAATATGTGTAAGAGAGGCATTCAATACAATTACCCCAGAAATGTTAAACAGAATTTTAGATTCGACTGTGAAAAGAGCATACCTATGCCTGGAAAATAATGGTGGTTTATTTGAACATTTGTTATAATTTGAGATTTCGATTCGATCCAAGTTTAGCTGCATTGTTGTTATTAAATACATAATTTGAAACAATTATTTTTTTAACTTTAGGCTGATACCAGTAATATATTTATACTTTTAAATAATTTTGACGTTTCCACAGCATTCATTTATTTAATGTGTACCATTACTATAAGTCAAAATCATGGCCGACTTATCAAAAAATACTTTAATGGCTATAACTCATAGAGTTTCTGAGAAAAATATTAAATGTAATACATGGCTTAAAAGGGAATTTTATGACGATTTTGAAAATATAAATAATTGATATCACGCCCATATGAAAATCAAAAGTTTACTCATTTTTCTCCGAAAGTAAGGATGTAATAAGAAAACTGGCAACACTGCTAAACAGTTCTCAAAAAAGTGCTTTAATAATGTAAAACTTTTATTCCTCTAACTATAACCGTATAAGAGTTATTTGCAAAAAACGAATACCGCCAAATTCGTTTTTTTCCGGATATCTTCGTAACTATTCGGACTTTCGCCGATATAAAAACAGATTATTAATTTGCTTTAAATTGCCCAACTTTTTCCCAATTTAAACCATTTTGTATCTATTACCGTTTCCGAGATCCCCATGCTGTTCATCCTTATCTGGGACAGACTGTATACATTTTTATGTATTAATTAGAATCACTAATTAATTCTCGTTCAATTGTTCTATACCTATCTTTTACCGTTTTCCCATAATATGAAATTTTATATAATTTTCAATAATAACATTAAATAATACAAATTATTGTCAGGTTATGCCTTGGATTGGTTGCTATGGTTACAGGAAGATCTGAACATCATATATATAAGTTATGTTGAGTGTAGGTTTAATTTTCGGTAGTTTTTAAAATTGAAACTAACGGTTCGGTAGCGAGATTTTAATTTAAAAAAAATAATACAAGGCGTCTGGTCGCAAAGAATACCAAATCAGTTCTGGCCCTTTTAGAGACCCGATTCGTAATCGGAAAAAATAATATAAACTATACAATCGATACGCCGAATATCTTATTCAGTGTCTGCAAGATGTGAACGTTGGCATAACATCTCCTTTCCCAAAATACCGACGTAGAGATGAACGATGGTCCGTGCGAAGTGATTTTCTTCTTTGTTCTTATCATCTGAAGTTCTCGAAAACAAAGGAACACTATAGGTTAATGGTGATTCGTTAACAATGTCTTTCTGGGTACAATTCAAGTTAAAGTGAAGTCAAATTATAATATAATATATTCTCATCAATAGTTAATTTTCTTGCATTTTCACTGTGAAAGAAAGTATTCTAGTTATTCGTAAAATGGTTTCGTACTATTAAAATGGAATTTTCGTTTTACGTTATTATCAAGTAAAATTTCCAAGATTTTATTTTCGTTATTAACAGATAAGATTTCATAAGGTCCGCTGTTAAGTACAGTTTTAGGAGTATTTGGGTTTCTCGGCCTTTTTAACAAAATTTTTGGCCAGTTTGGTATTGTATCTCGGAGTTTCTCGTGTTCAATTTATCGAAACGACGCTTCTGAATTGTTTTTTGAATAATTTGTTTGTCTCTAATTTTTTGTATTCTACTTCCAAAAGATTTTATTTGATGGTTGAAGTCAAGGTTGCTACGATAGGGAAATACGAGATCGTATGGACTTACTGACGTAGAATCATGATTACTAAAATTATATGAATTCACAGCAATGAGCAGAGCATCATTTAAATTACAATTGTTATGTTTCAACAGATAAAAACGCAATGAATCAGTGAGCGTAGCATGAAGCCGCTCAATTATCCCATTAGAGCAATGGTATTCTGATGAAGTAAAATGCCATTTGATGTTAAGATTATTAGCAAAATTTTGTATCTTTTTGTTGTTATATTCACCATCGTGATATGACATTATTTCTTTAGGAACTTCAAAAACGTAAAAATAATCTTGAAGGAAAGAAAGTTTAGAATCAGGTTTTTTGTCGGGCATAATTTTTGCTTGTGCAAATTTTGTCAAGTCGTCAATTATGATCATTATAATTTTCCTATCCAAGAAAAACAAATCTGTAGATAAACGTTCAAAAGGTTTTTCGGGAGAGCTTTTAATATTTAAAGTTTGAGTGTGATTCTGTCGATCAAATTTGAATAATTGACAGGTGGGGCATAAAGAAATGAACTGAGTGATCTCTCGATGCATGTTCTTCCACTTATAAAGTTGACGAATTTTATGAGTAGTCTCCTTGATATCTTTGTGATAATTAGATGGGTCAGTATGATATTCAAAGATGATGGTTTCCCGTTCGTCTTTCTCGGGAATTGTCACGATATTTTTACAAATGATAAATTTAATGTTAGGGTATAGAAAGTTTAATATTTTATAATAATAATTTTCTTTAAAATAAGTTACAAAGTATGTGTCATTTTTGGATAGTTGTAAGTCAGCTAGGATTTTAAAATTTTGTTCGCAATGATGGGGTTTAATTTTTATTAACGCAATATTCCTGGTTTTCGAATTATTCTGCAAAGATAAAATGATTCTCATTTTTGTCAAGATCGTCATAAATGTAAAGAATATTCTTATTATAAATATCTAAGATTTGTTCGTTGGAATATTCGAAGTTTTCTATTGACAAATTAGATTTGTGGAGTTGGAATGCATCGAACGATTTAGGATTTAGTTGGTTAATATTTATGCGCGACAGAACATCTGCTACTTTATTTGTTTTTCCAGGAATATGTTTAATAGTAAAACCGTATTCGCTTAATTTCAAACGCCACGTAGTTAATTTGGAATTTGGATCCTTCAGATTTAAGAGCCATACAAGGGGTCTATGGCAAGTTGGAACTTCACACCGAATAAATATGGCTTATAGTGATTTACTGCCCAAATTATAGAAAGAAGTTCCTTTTCAGTAGTGGAATATTTAATTTCGGTATCGTTAAGTGTGCGAGAAGCGAAAGATATCGGCCTTTCTACATTAGTTTTATCGTCTATTTGAGATAATACGGCTCCTATGGCAAAATCTGAGGCGTCAGTTGTCAGAATAAACTGTTTATCAAAATTTGGATAGGCTAAAATAGTGTCGGATGTTAATAAGCATTGACATTCTTCAAAACAATTTTCAATTTCCGAGGATATGTTTATTTTTGTGGTCTTCTTTAATAAATTTGTCAAAGGTTTCGTTAAGTTTGCAAAATTTTTTATGTATTTTCTATAGAATCCAAAAAGTCCCAAAAATGATTTTATCTCCTTTTCATTTTTTGGCAATGGAAATTTCACAATGGCTTGAATTTTAGCGGGATCTGATTTTATTCCGTTGGCGGTTATTAAATGTCCTAAATAGACAACTTCATCGACAAAAAAATTGCATTTGTGAGGTTCAATTTTTAGATTATTCCGACGTAAGATTTCAAAAACATCAGTAATATGGTATAAATGTTCATTAATAGTGTCGCTAAAAACTAGAATGTCGTCAATATAGATATAAATGAACTTTCCAATAATTTCTTTAAAAATATCATTCATGCAGCGTTGAAAAGTGGATGGAACGTTTTTCAACCCGAAAGGCATTCTTGTGAATTCAAAATGCCCTTCTTCTGTTGAAAAGGCCGTCTTTTCTATGTCTTCTGTAGCCATTTGAATTTGGTGAAATCCGCTGGCTAAGTGGATTAATGTGAAAAATTTCGAGTTCTTTAATGAATCAAAAATGGTTTGGACATTTGGAATTGGATACCTATCGTCAATAGTTATTTGGTTGAGTTTTCTATAATCTATTACTATACGATACTTTTGGGTCCCGCTACTACCTAATTTCTTTGGTATTATCTATATTGGAGAATTCCAAGGGGATATAAAATGCCTTATAATTCCTTGTTTTAAGAAATCATCGACTTGTCGGCTAACTTCCTTTTTGTGGATATGAGGATATCGGTAATTTTTTGAATAGATGGGATTTTCGGTAGTTGTTCGAATGCGGTATTTAATTTTATTATTGAAAGTTAGTGATTCATTTGTTTTAACAAATACGTCCGAATAATTGCTACAAATAATTTTAATTTTTCTATGTAATTCTTTAGGTAAATGATTTAAATTAAGCTTATTAAGGGCCTCAGTATTTTCAGGTTTGATGGATTTTATTAGATTTCTCTTTGTCTAGTGAACAAAGTGAAAATATTTCATCTCCAATAAATAATATCTTCATTTCAAAATCAACAAAACACTTATTTTTAACTAAGAAGTCTAAACCTAGAATACCATCAAAAGGTGAATTGAAATCTGCGATGTAAAATTTATGAAGGTTTTTATACATTTTGAAATTTACACTTTTTCTATTTTAATTGGTTTATCTTCAATGCCAAAAATATTAAAATTTTCGTCTTCGAGTTCGTAGTCTTTCAAAATATGCAACGGTTTTAAAATAGAAACAACTGCACCAGAATCAATTAAGAGTTTAAATTTAAATTTTTCTCTTTAACATATAATAAATATTCGTTAGTTAGTTGGTAAATTCTAGTGTGTGTTGAGTATTTTTCTTCATCTCGTTTTTTAGTAAGTTGTCGCCTAAAAAATGTTCGTCTAACTCAATTTCGAATTCTTCTTCATCATTTTTGGTTTGCTCGTCAGTCATGTGATTTACAAAGGTTCTATTTGTGTTTTTGAAGCATGTTTCCGCTTTGTGTCCATATTTGTTACAAATCCGACACTTCGAAATTGTAACTTTTATAGGCAGTTTTGAACTCGATACATCATCGTTAGTAAAAAATGGTTTAGCAGAATTTTGTCCTTTATCATTATTAATAGATAACTTGGCAAATTCAGTATTAGTTTGTTTAAAAATTTGTTGATTTTGATAATCGATAATTATCTGTTTTACTCTTGCCACTGATGCTGGTTTTAAAGATCTTAACATTTGTGATAAGGGTTCTTTGATTTCGGTAATAGCTGTGAGCAAAGCAGTTTTTTCGTGAAAATTTTTCAAACAATCCTTGTCAGTAGCCTTTAAATTCTGATCATATTGAATAACTTTATTGATTCTTATCAACTGCCCTTCAACTCGATCAATAAAAGCAAGTGGTTTTTCATTTCCTTTTTGTTTAAACTGACATAACTTGAAATTCAAACATTGCAAATCTATAATTTCTTCAAACTGTTCCAAAAGAGCATTTTTTATTTCATCCCAATTATTTAATTCCCTTGAACTAATAAAATCTAAAGCTGCGCCGTCGAGCCGGCTTTTAACTACAAAAGGAAAAATAGTCATTTTGTTTGGGTCAAATTTCGTAAAAACAAAATCTACAGCATCTATGAAATTATGTAAACGAGAAGAAGTTCCATCATAAGTGTTGATAAGCTTTATTGCTTTATCGTAATTTATGTAATTTGCAGTTGCTTGGGGAGTAGTCATACTTTTGAATTTTTATGAAAAGGAAAAAAAATACAAGTGCGAATGCAAGAGAAAATAAAAAGATAAAATCGAAATAAAATTTAAAACCGAAATATATTATTTGACTCACTCCGACTGTTACGATGTTCCAAGGAGTTGAGAACTGATCGATTTCTAGTTTCCAGCAGCTTTACACAAACTACAGATGTCTTTTATCTTCGCTCTTCTTTAGAAGATGTTGATCACGAACAGAAATGGGCAGCTACAATTAGTGTCCAGTTGTCTTCTGAAGTCTCGTGGCCTTACACGAACTACAGATGTCCTTTATCTTCGCTCTTCTTTAGAAGGTGTTGATCACGAACAGGAATGGGCAGCTACAATCAGTGTCCAGTTGTCTTCTGAAGTCTCGTGGCCTTACACGAACTACAGGTATTCCCGGTATGGCTGATGTTTCTCCCAATTCAAAGTAACTTATGAGCTCCGTTAAATCGATTAAAATCGAAAAAGAAAGCTTTATTTCTTCTCCAGAGATCTTACTGACTGCGCCAGTTATGTTGAGTGTAGGTTTAATTTTCGGTAGTTTTTAAAATTGAAACTAACGGTTCGGTAACGAGATTTTAATGACAAAAAAAATAGTAAAAGGTGTCTGGTCACAAAGAATATCAAGTCAGTTCTGGCCCTTTTAGAGACCCGATTCGTAATCGGAAAAAATAATATAAACTATACAATCGATACGCCGAATACCTTATTCAGCGTCTAGCAGGATGTGAACGTTGGCATAACATATATATATGTCGGGGTAATATTAGAAACGTTTTCCATGTTTAACGTTATAATAATTTAAGAAAGCAAAAGTAGAAAGGCGAACTAACGAATTCACTACTACTCGACCGCACTTCTGCCCTTCTATCTCTTAACTACTTGTTCCTTTTCTCTTCTTAACTTTCCCCGATCGGGTGGTCCTTAAGACCCAAGGGGAGTACCTGCTAGTCCCTGTTTCTCGTGGACAAATCCCACACGTGGGCACTTAATTATGTCGGTAGTAGTGACCTCGTTTGACAATGCTTTATCTTCAAGATGGCTTTGTCAGCCTGCCCCTCATCTATTATCGGTTTTAATGGTATAATTCTAACTTAAGGACTAATAAATCTCCGACATATATGTATGTGTGTGTGTGTGTCGGAATAGCGTTTGATGCGTTTTCCATTTTCGAGGAAAGGTATCTTTTTAATAGTCAAAGAATGAAGACAGATTAGCGAATTCACTACCCAACGACCGCTCTTCTGCTCGTCAATCTATTAACTGCCGGTTCTTTGTCCCTGTTGTCTTAACTTTCCCAGTTCTGGTGAGTCCTTCAGAACTGTGGGAAAAGTACCTGCTAGTCACTATTACAAAGGAACCCATAGTTTAGTGTCACCCAAATAATTAGCACACATGACCACTTAAGAGCGTCGTGGTATTAGTGACCTCGCTCGACAATGCTTTTTCTTAAGAAGGCTGTCAGCCTGCCCTACATCTTATTGTCTCTTCTAATATTACATTTACAGAACTTAAAAACTAAGAAATCTCCGACATACACATATTGCGGCATCGATTAGTGTCTATGAACGTGCACCCACGTCGCGCATTTGGTACGATATGTGGTGCAGCGGCGACGGAAATTTGCGTATAGACAACATTGGTTGCTTTTATATCGAAAATTAACAAAATTATTAGTATTAGGTAGAGGTATTTGTGTTAATTTTCGATATAAAAATAACCAATGTTCCCCACATGCAAATTTTCAATTCCTGTCGCCGCTGCACCAGAGATCATATCGAATGCGCGACGTGGGTGCGCGTTCATAGACACTAATCGATGCCGCAATCCGTATATATTTCGTATAATTCTAATCTCCCAGAAAAAACTGTTTATAGGGAGTCCGGGACGGAAACGGAGTCCATCTTTAGTACAGAGATACTAACTACTTCCCTATCGTGTTTTTCCATTCTCAGATTTTCTGAAGGTAATGTATCTGTCTCCCAAAGGAAACCTAAGATTCGCCATTCTGTTTCACGTAAATAATTTTCGGGAATGCAATAAATTTACCCAATGGAGAAAAATGGATGCGCAGCTTTGCACATTTTAGAGTATAATTTTGACGCCGCATCCGCAAACCTATTGACAGCGAAGCCCCATGATTTGAAAGACTCTTGATATTGACTTGCAAATTCCCTAAACTGGTCGTATCTTAAGCTGAGCGTGCGGTCAAAATTTTTGAATTGGGTTTCATTCAGGAAACCTCTTACTGTAATATGTTCGTTCTGTTTAAATATCTCCCAATTTTTCCTTCTCTAAAAGATAACAAGGTTAATTAAATTAATTCACAACAATTAAAGTCACATAAACTAACAATCTCACTGTTCAATTTTTCTAATTTTATTTTATACTACTGGATGGTAATTTGTAGTTCTTTTTTGAGAAGTTGAATTTCGATATCTTTTTGGAGCTTCTGGAGTTTGGCATTCTTTAGGACCTTCTGGAGTTCGAGTTCGGCGTTCTTTTGGATCTTCTGAAGTTCTAAATCTTTTTGCAATAATAACTTCTCATAAATTAATTTTTCTATTTGCCGAAATTCATCAACTGACTGGGCATTAACTTTTTGTAACGCACCTTCCTGAAAACACATTACATTACATTATTTGTATGCAGTTACAATTTATAAACAATTTACCATTCTTAAGAAGTTTCTTCAAATCGCAAACCTGAAAAAGAATATTGGGTGTAATATTGGCTGCATATCAGTCAAATCAATAAACTTTAATAGTTATGGCATTTCTAAATATAACACCTAAAAATTATTTTGCATCTATCGGTTTTTATATTCTAAAAATGTATCTCTTCTCATTTTGAATGACGCGCCTAGAAAATTTAGATGTGTGAAATAAAGGGGTAGGCTAGTAAGATCTGCTTCCAGCAGATCATTTTACAGAGTGTCTAATAATATCAGATTCGATTGCCAAGATCACTTATTAGTGCCTATGCTTCAGAAGAAAAAAAATCGGTGTATAAAAAATGCGTACGAAATGTATAAAATGTGATGTTGGACTTTGCGAAAACTGTAATTTAGTTTTTCACACAAATATATGTGTACAGCATGAATCAAAAGGGTGGTGCCAAACTTGATGAGGTTATAGGGGACATTGCGATAAAGAATTTTTGCATATAAACCAGTAATCGAAAATGAGAGCAGTTTTGGCCTTGGAGCAATTTTTGTCCAAAAACATAATATAATCTCGTTGATGCCAAAAGACTTCGATGTTTCACTATTTTTTATTAAAGACATTCCATGATTCCATGATTCGATGGACAAATTTATGTAACGAAGTTGGAAGTTGCCATTTTGAATCCATTGTTATAATTTTTTTGCGTTATCTTCAATAAAAAATAGTGAAACATCGAAGTCTTTTGGGATGAACGAGATCATATTATGTTTTTGGACAAAAATTGCGCCAACGCCAAAACGGCTCATTCCCGATTAGGGATTTATATTTAAAAATTCTTTACCTCAATGTCCCCTATAACCTCTTCAATCAAAATGTCAACATGTTATATATGTCGGGGTAACTTTAGAAGTATTCTCCATTTCTTTGTATTTGGTATATCGTTTTTTTATTAACAGAGAAAAGAAAGATAGAAGAGACAGACAAACCAGTTCACTATTCCACGAACGTTTTTCTTCCCATCAATCTATTAACTGCCAGTTCTTTCTCCCTGTTGTCTTAACTTTCCCAGTGCTGGTGAGTCCTTCAGAACCATGGGAAAAGTACCTGCTAGTCCCTATTGCAAAGAAACCAATAGTTTAGTGTCACCCAAATAATTAGCACACATGGCCTCTTAAGCGCGTTGTGGCAATAGTGACCTAATTCGACAGTGCTTTGTCTTCAGATGGTCCTGTCAGCCTGCCCTTCATCTTATTGTCTATCCTAATGCTACTTTTACAAATCTTAAAGACTAATAAATTTCCGACATATACAGGATGTTTCAAAATTATGGTGACAAATTGATAGAGGTAACAGATTATCGAAAAATAAATATAGTTTACTTAATAAAAGATTGTCTTAAGACCCATCATTTCTGAGATACAGGGTATTAAAATTCTACTTTTTTTTCTTTTTTTAAAATTTATTGTAAAACTACTGGGACTATTGAAATGAAAATTGGTGTATCTTTGTTTCGTAATCCGATAAATTTGATGGGCATAATTAAAATTTGTACATAATAGAGGGCGCTAGTTACATGTGTATCATTACATATTTTCATCCAAAACTTTTTTAAATTTAGATTTATCGGTAAAAGAGTTCAAAAATGTTAAAGAACAGTCAATTCTGCATTAAAAGTCACTCTTAGTAAAATACTCTAAAGTGAACGGTAGTCCAGAAAAATGACAATTATTGTCATATCGACTTTAAACGCTTTTTTTAAGGAAAGTCTGAGGTTTTTCTATCATTGCTTTTAATACTATCTAATTACAATGAAATAAATACTAATATTACAATAAATGTTCAAAGTGATGACCGCGGTGATCAATACATAAATTGCACCGTCGTAACAAGTTTTGTTGTACCCTTTGGAAAATTCCAGGGGTATTCCAAATCACATCAAAAGCATTGAAAATTCTTTCAGTTAATTCTTCAACATTTATTACTGGTGTCGTGTACACTTAACCCTTCACATGACCCCAAAGAAAATAAATTAATGACATGATTATAAACTGTCAATTGACTGACAGTTAACTTACTAATAGTTTTACAGTAAAATTGAAATAATTTCAAAAGCAACCAAGCTAAACGCGTGCACAGACTAATTTTATTTTTAGCACAAAAAATACAAAGGAAAAAAAGGTTTTTTTTTGTCCTGATGGAGATCTTGGTTTTAGTGTCCTTGAAACCACAAGTTGTTAGTGAAATAAAATCTAGGTGTCTGTTTCATTAATACTAAAATTACAGGGTTGAGGTTCCTAAAATCATTTATACATTAACTGTTTAAGAAAAATCCAACAAATAGGACATCATTAGCAAGATAAGTGTGTGCTCTTTAAAAGGATTTATCACTCAACCCCACTTCCCATTTAAAATTTTAAGGGTGATATTGTCTTCCGCCGGAGGACTGAATATGTGAGTTAGAATTCATGCTTAAAATATGTCCCCTTTCGAAGCAAAATCGACGTGTTTCCAGCATTTGTGTTTTAAATTGCACAAAAAGAGACAAAGCAAGTTGCATATTTTTCATTGGATCTCTCTGTATAACCATATTAATTATGGTATTTTCTCAACTCAGTGCGATAAATATTTAAGAAAATATTTTAATTAAAGTTACTAAAAACGGTTAATACTCATCCAACGTTTACCCTTCGAAGACGAAACCAACCAAAGAAGCCCACAAACTAAATATATGATCGTCAATATTGTATGACCTTGACAACTGATGGCGTTGTTAGATTTAGAAGTGTGTTTATGAACACCGACTTGGCGTCGATACGGTGATGCATGTAGCTGGAGCTAACGGGGTAATCAAATAACCCGTTCCTAAATGAACACACTGGAGGCATCAGTATTCAACCCGACAAAGAAACTGATCCTGGACATAAGATACGTGTTTTCCTACTTAATCACTTTATTAACACTGGACTATTTATTTACACTAGTATCACAGCTTTGTATAATAATACTGCGTGATACACTTGGTACTTTATCTTAAGAATGCTTAGAATTATGGAGATGTTCCGAATCGAAGGAGCGGACCAGAAAGCAGAAGTTTCAGGGTGTCGTTTGCTTTTTAAAGGCGAACGAACCCTTTCTGTACTTCCGGTACTGGGTACCAGCCAAGTGCAACTTGAGTATGTGTCACTTGTCGGTGCAGGTTCCGGAGTGAACAGCTTTCGAGTAAGGAATGCACCACAAGGTCGACGCACCTCAATTTATAAGCTGTATCGAATGACAAGCTTGCAAAGTATGCCTTTCTCTTTTTATACAGTAGCAATAAAGGAGGGGACACATAGCCTGAATTGTTCTTTCACATTGCCTTTCTAACACTAATGAGGTTAGATTTTATTTAAAATGTTTATATTATAATTTTACAATTTTTCTAAAGATTTTTCTAAGGAATTTTTCTTATCTAAAATGTTACAGAAGTCAAAAATGCGTACAGTACTTCGCACAGTAAACAGTGTTTTCCTTCAGAATCCTTTGCCCCTAACCGATGTAAACCGTCAAATAGGTCTCCTCCTTCGCCTGCAAATCCGGTTTAGAAAGGGTTCCAAAGACAGTGTCTCCTCCCTATTTACCCCCATTCAAGTAAATCCCAATCCCGATGATATTAACGTGGAAGCGGAGCTCACTGGCAACCTTAACCTTTCGGAGGTCGCTCTTAAATCAAGACATAAAAGGTCGCACGCGGACTACTATTCCGCTAAACACTTTTGTGCTTTCTTAACCAATTATTTATTAATTTTTAAACAGGGAATAAAATGTAGTATTCTATTATTGTTAAACATAAAAACTAAACAAATTATTTTACTATATAGCAAAAAATGAAGTGAAACTAATTCTAGAAAACGAATGTCTTATTCACTTTCTTCTTCTACAGCAGAACACTCATTACAAATATTTAGTGAGTGCTCTAAAAATAAAAATTTTCTGCATTTAATACATGAAAATCGCATAGGCCGATTTTTTTTTTGGTCACAATAAACGCAACGACCACGCACATTCGCCGCCGCAGCAGCGGGTTTCGGATTGGCATCGATCCCCAAAATGCTTCTTATTCGTCGTTTCAAAATATTTGAAACATTTTGCGTTACACGGCGTCGAAGGTGGCCTTCTATTAGTTGGAATGATAATCGTCGTAGAAATTGACGTCTTCTAACGTTCCATGTCGAGTTATTGATAGAATATACGACGTATGAATTAATTCCTGCTACATTGAGAAGAGAATAAAATAGCACCATGGGCCATCTCCGAGTGTTTCTCGAAACATCATAAGCCGCACATAGTTTATCAACGCAGTCCACTCCACCTTTGGTGGCGTTATAATCCAATATTATTTCGGGTTTTCCTGTGTTTCATCAATTTTGTCATCGTGATGTGTGCTTGATACCAACAGGACATTTTTATTTCTTTTTGGAAGAAAAGATACAAGTGTGGCATGGTTATGAAAAGCAAACATGCTTGATAAATTAGGACGATTTGTAGGACGGGTAAACTCTTGCGGCAGCTCTCTCTTGTTCTTTCTTATTGTACCAATAAGAGTCAAGTTAAAATCCTTTTTCAAAGTTTGAAGAAGTTCCATGCTGGTAAATCAGTTATCCACTGTGATATTTCTGCCAGTACCTTTTATCGGGTCGCAAAGCCTCATAACCACATCTTTTGGCGAATTACTAAATGAAAAGGGACCTTCTGGTTGACGACCAAGGTAAACCTCTAAATTCACGATGAAAAATGTTTTTGAATCAACTAGGGCGAACATCTTAAGTCCATATCTACCGGGCTTGCTAGGTATGTATTGCCGAAAGCTGCATTTTCCCCGGAAAGCTTCGAGCTTCTCATCAATGGTCACGTTCTCAAAAGGCACATATGCAGCTTTACATTTTAAGACAAAATCAGTAAAAATTTCCCTTATTGGAGCCAGTTTATCATACTGCCGTCTGTCGGATCGTGTGGTCCCATCATCAAATTTTAGATGCTAAATGAGGAAACGAAATCTTTGTTGAGGCATTGTCAGTCGAAACAGCTCCACTCCTGTCCCATTTTTGTCCCACATTTCGTCGAAATTTAGCCGATTAGATTTTAGAACTCCAGATAAATACAGAAGTCCGATAAGTGCTTTAACTTCAAATAAATCAGTAATTTTTGCATCTTTTTCTCTTTGGTAATTATCTCGATTCCCTAGTATATACTGATTTGTGTGAATTACAATATCGTTGAGAATTTTATCCGAAAAAAAGTTACTAAAAATTTTTGATTCTTTTTTTACGTGTTTTAGACAAGTTTTGACACCTGGAAGATCTTTTATAAGATTTTCTTTTCGAGTCCTTCCATATCTTGCTATTGGATGTTTTGACCAAATTGTTGTTTTGTCTTTACCAGTGAAAGTAGGCCCCTGTATTGAAATTTCTTCACCACTTTCAGAATCGGAATATTCTTGTTCGGTGCTGCTATCAATACGTTGTGTTTCAACCAGATCATCCTCTTCCAAATCTTTATCGTCATCATCAAAAGTATCTTGTGGTATATCTTCCCACAAACACTCTTCCATAAGTTTTTTCAAATGGTTCTGTTCGTCTTCCCAAGAACACATCTAAAAAATTAATAGTTCGAAACATTTAGATGTCATTTTTAAAGAAAAAAAACAACTTATCTTGTTTAGTAACACAATTTTAACTTAGTTGTATACTTTTATTAAACACAAAACTAAGGCAAGGAAGGTCGTATGGGGAATTACCGTCCGCAATGAAGAAAGTACCAAGACGAAACGCACTAAATGACGTACAAAAGCGCATGCGCCACTATTAACGCATTTTATGAGACTACTGTGCAGCGCCACATCAGCAGGTGACGCATCACGGAATTATTTTAAATATATTAATCTTGCGGAGTGAGACTCCGCGCGCGGCCCCCGAAAGGTTAACAAGGCAGATTTGTTGACAATTTTAAACAAGTTTTTCCAGAACCCGTCCATCGAGCACTCGTTAGCGGAAAATGAGTTAGACAGTGAGTTCTTCGTCTTCGCATTGGTGTAATATAGTTTCATTGTAGATTACCTTCAACACCAAGCATATGTTAGTTTTCGAAGGTATTGCCTAGAGACATCAGCCCTGCTTGTTGATTTACATGTAATAGTAAGCGATATTCTACAGGGCTCACGGAATCATACCGACATTTTCCCTTATTTCTTGCGACATGCCAAACAAATGTTCCCACATTTGGAATGTATGAACGATTTGAAAAAGATCTCAGTGTTTGGTCCAAATTTGGCGCGTGTACGTGGTTGGGTCGATTCACCCCTTTCGATACGATAACCATGAACTACGTAGATCGTGGACTGGATTGATCGATTATGAAGGACCACCCTGAGTTCGCAGTCTCAGAGACACAGTTTTCGCGTATAAAAGAAACTAAACCTTCTTAACTTAACAAAGGTTTATTGATAACATTAACAACTATACAATATCGAGAATAAAGAATGTTGACGAGAGTCTAACGCGTACGAGTCCGTGATGAAGTAGGGAGAAAAGAGAGCTTCTTCAGTTTCGCACTCTCCTTAAATATTGATACGGAGGTGTAACACCCATAGGCGTACCCCCGATAAGGCCCCATTAGAGGCTTCTAGGCTACCTTGTCGCGTTAAAGCGTAGCACTTAGAAGCACGATTGCTGGGCTTTTATTGGAGCCCAACCATTGTATTCGTTTGGCGGTATCTTTAATTTAGATTCGCAATGTTAGTCCGACAAAGAATAGTGCTGGAAATCCCAATCATAAAATAACTTCCCTCAACCGAAGATGGGTGTTAAGCGCTAGGAATTCCAACAGTATTACACAATGACTGGGGTTGTCCATGGGCGTAACTTCAGTTTCTTACTCACTTTGAACATTTAAACTAATAAATAACCCAACCATAATCCGTGATAAAACAATACGTCGCAAGTCCTAACACTCAGATCTGCAGTAACTAACGTTTGAGTTATTAGTCCTGCTAAGTTATGCAGGAGCATAATTTTCTACATTTGCTTTCTGTAAAACTGCTTTACTAAACTTTCCTTTACTGATTATTATGTACAGATTTCCTGCTAATTGGTACCCTGAAGCCAGATTTATAAACAGGAAAATTATCTTTTATACAGGTCCCGCCAACTTGGACAAGACTTACCTTGCCTTTGAATGCTTTATTACAGCAAAATCGGGCGTTTATTGTGGGCCTTTGAAGTTATTGGTCTCAGAAGTTTTTAGAAAATGCAATGACATGGTGTATAAGTATTGAAGAATATCTGCGGTTTTTAGGAAACCCCATGTGACCTGGTCACAGGAGAAGAGAGAAAATTTGCAGATCTAGCTAAAAATGCCTCAGCCCAAGTTTCTTGTGCAGTTGAAATGACTTTAGTAAACATTCCTTGTAAGTATTGGAATTTTGAATTGCCTCAATTTCCTACTTTTAACAGTTTTTGCTTCTACAGCTTGCCAGTTTGCTTGCTTGCTTGCTTGCAAAAGTTTTATTTGAAATTCTGAAGTGGACACCTGAAGGAGAAGAAGTTGAGTTAAAAAAATATCAACTTTGATGGTGCCTTGTAATCTGAAAAATATCATTTTATTTCATTGTCATGGTTGGTTCATCAAAATCTGCTCATAAATAACTGAGTTATAGCATTGCTTGTTATTATTATTTTTTTCACAGCCTGTATGTATAGGATGATTTCTTAGTTTATGAAATTTATTAGAGTATCTTGAAAATCTATTAGTTTTATGTTTTATATTGACTGTTGACCCACAATTTCAGTTTTTTTAATAGTCATAATAACTAATTCAGTTTTTAGAAGACCATTCAAGTCATTGACACCATTTAAAGAACTTTCTATTCACCTCACATTTTTGTTTTAATTTCCCTTCTGAAAAATTCAAGAGTTAAAGTTTGTCTAGTGAGATAATATTTCACCCTTAGATGAAGTGGCCATAATCGATGATATTTAAATCATAAGGGATCCACAAAGAGATTGGGCCTGGACTAAAGCCCTTTCAGTGCTCACTGCAAAGGAGATTCATTTATGCGGCGAAATCGGCGCAGTGGATTTAATAAACCAACTTTGCTTGACTACTGGGGAGGGCGTAAAAGTGCGTAATTATAAAAGGTTAACTGAATTGAAAGTTGAAGACAAAGCTTTAGGTATGTTTGACTTGATACTTTATTGGCGCTTAGTGAACCCATTTACAATGTTATTAACTATATATAAGCAGATGTTGGCCGCCAAATCCATCTTAGCGTTAAAACTCACCCTCCTTTTCCAATTTCTTAGTCTTGTTCCCACGTTCTATTTGCATAAACTCTGCAAATAATATAACTACTGTGGAGAAAAGCCCTTTCCTTTCATGTGTATTTATTTCTTTGCAGGTAGTTTGCAAAACGTGCAGCCTGGCGACTGTATCGTGTGCTTCAGCAAAAATGAGATATACTCTGTTTCACGTGCCATTGAAAGTGGGGGAAATGAAGTAGTAGTGATCTACGGTGGTCTGCCTCGAGGTAAATCTGTGGCAATTTTCAAAACAAACTTTTGATTGGTAATAGGTACCAAATTGGCGCAGGCAGTTAAATTCGACGATCTCAAAAACAGCTGCAAGATCTTGGTGGCCACTGATGCTATTGGCATGGGACTAAATTTGTGAGTTTGCTCCACTATTCATACATAGTTTTACCCAAAATAAATCCATAATAGGAGCATACGACGCATCATGTTTTATTCTTTTATCAAGCTTACAATGAACAATAAGGGTGAGAATGAGAGATGAACAGCATTTCAGTAGGTAGGGCTGGAAGGTATGGAACCTGGTGGGAGCAAGGCTTCGTGACTACCTTTAAACTTGAACATTTGCTCACTTTACGGAATTTATTGTTGTCTGAACCTGAACCTATAATTCAGGCAGGACTCCACCCTACTGCAGAGCAAATCGAATTATATGCTTATCATTTACCAAATTCTACTTTAAGTAACTTAATCGTACTTAGGAACAACTTTCATGCCTTCAAATAGCATTGAAAATTTGAGGAAATTTTAGGACATATTCGTGAATATATCCACGGTAGACAACTCGTTATATTTCATGTGTAACATTGAGGATTTCAAGTTTTTTGCTGATATGATTTAGTACGTACCTCTTCCCTTGAGGGCCAGATACGTCTTCTGCTGCTCTCCAATTAACAAGAAAATGCCCTTTGCGTGTACCATGTTTCTAAAAGTAACAATTCTGTTTTTTTTCTCCTTTTTTAAATTCCCTTTTCTTCACTATACGAGGCAGCTCAGCAAAAACGAACCGATAACGTTTGGTTGGCTGTGCAGATTCATTGAGTTACCCCTACAACCCCCTAAAACCATAATTGATTTAGTACACCTAGAGGCTGTTGTCGATGTTCTAGATCTATATTTGTGGCTAAGGTATGTTTTTGCTTGATGAAGAAATCGCTCCTCAAATTGGCAATAATTTGTTCAATTATCGATTTGTCGATTTGTTCAATGAACCGGACTTGGTTCAAGACGTGGAAAGAGAGTTGGACCAAATTATCCAGGAGGGCGTAGTGCAGCTCACTCGTTTGCTTAAAAACTCCGAAACGGGAATTAGTTCTGGGACATTTAAAGCTGAAGATGAATTCGATAGTCACACTAAGAAGCAGAATTATTTAAGAAGTGAAAGTAAGAATGTTGTTTAGACTAAGTTTTATTGGGAATTTCTTTTTTTTTGCCCAGATATCCAATCGGCTACAGTAGGCAATCCCCCACATTATAAAGCTGCCTATAGTACGGCAAAACTACGAATTCGTTGCCACATACAGGGATTGATATTAACGGAACTGGAAAAGTTGGAAACTTGTTGCAATCGCAACAATTATTATCCGCATCCAAATTCCCAAACAGCATTGCAAATATCTGAATTTCCCAATATAGCATCTTCTCATTATTTCGACCAAGTGTGTCTGCCTTTGCTTTTAACAACCAAACATCGGCACAACGAGTTTTGAACACTTTTGATTATAATAACGGCAACGACGAAGTTTGACATATAGTTAGCTGTACTGTTAAAATATAAAATACCATTATCACTACATACAAATGTTTTTTACTAGTTATATGATGGAATATACTAGATGCATCATAGCTGCTGACATAAACAGAATTAAAATATAAATAGTTCTAAGCTCGATGTAAATTATTATTATTATTCCTGTTGTTCTGATGTTCACATTTACTATAATTTTTGAAGTTAATATATAAAACCAATTTTATGACTTAGTGATTTTTTTTTAAAGTCCGTATCGGTTTACGAAGATATAACTGGTGCAGTCGATATAGAATCACTTTTGGGCTCGTTATCGAATTACCGATACCGAACTAACCTGGAGTGACCGAATTCTACGTGAAGAAGAAAAAGAAGCCATCCAAATTGAGAAGGGGTTAGGCCTAAATTCGCCGACCTCGCAAGGACCAGCATCTTTGGAAGGATAACCATCGCTGACCAGAATGCCTGCCCTTATAGCTATGATAGTGAAAACCATCGTCATACTGTGATAAGTGTAATTGACGATTTATTGGTTCATTTAGAAAAGCCTTCAACAGACTTTGCCACAAATAACTGTCATTCCATTAATTCAATTAAAAATCAAATTAAAATGGCTGAATTTAGAACTAAGTATGTTAAATGCATCCCTGATTTTAATGGTAATCCTAATGATCTTGGCAGATACTTGAGTGTATGTCGATCAATAAGCGACTCATTCATTCTATATTGCTCAACAACCAAATAAGTTTCAAAATGTATATCTTTTAAACTGCATCATAAGTAAATTAACAGGAAATGCAAAATTGGTACTGGGTACGCAGAACATCAATACATGGGAAGAATTAAGGAACATTTTAAATAGACATTTTGCCGATCAGAGAGACGAAGCTTGTCTAAATAGAGATATGGTAATGGTTCGCCAACAGAATAATGAAAGTCCGAGTCAATTATATGATAGAGTTTTGTATATACTTAATTTATTATGTTCATATATTGATGTTCATGAAGAAACAGATAATGCGAGAACCTTGAAGAAGAATTTATATAATAATCTAGTTTTAAAAAGATTTTTGTCGGGTCTTAAAGAACCGTTAGGTACTACAATTCATTGCATACGTTCAAGAGATCTCCCTGAAGCTTTACAGTTCGTAAACGAGGAAAGTAACATTCACTATTTTCAATCAAATACAAAATTACAAAATTCCAGATTACCTAACAGTACACATTCATACGCATATAATAATTTCCAACGTCCAAGTTTCAATACAAATAATTCAAATTTACCATTTAATCCCTTTATACAATTTCAATCAAACAATCGTCCGCAACAAAACTTCCAAGCAAATTCTCAACCTTTCGTTAACAGATTAACGACCAATGTTTTCAGACCTAATCAAAATAAGCTTTCGCCAAAACCCATACCAATGAATATGTCAACTAGACAAAGAGCAAGATTTAACAAACCATGTTATAATAGTAATAATATTAATAATAATAATAATAGAAATAATTTTCAAAATTCCAACCGTGATGGGCAAATTACTAATCAATCCCCGAATTACGCAGTTGAGGAATTGTATAATAAAAACATCGTAAGAGAAACGTTTGATTCTGTTGTTGACACGGAAAATTGCACATAATTAAATTCATTAATTCGAGAACTCTATAAAGAACCTTGAAAAAATACGTTTCAATCCGATGTTTATTACGAAAATGTTGAGTCAGCAAATGTTCAAGTAAACAACTCGAATAAAAATTTTCCCCGAACCGGCCGAAGGAACAACGACACATGACACTATAAGTTATATCGGTAAACAATAACAACTATTCAAGCTATCCTATGTGATCTTTCCTGAACATAATTTAAAATTTTTAATCGATAGTGGATCAACAAAATCTTTCATGGATCCACACTTGGCTAATATTTTTTTTCTAAATTGTATTAAATCGGATCTATTTATAGTCTCAACAGTTTTTCAACAATCCGCTCATAAATTCAGTGTTGAAATTCCTGCTTCAAAATTATTCAAATTGCCCACTCCTGTTTTGATGAAGTTTTATTTATTTAAATTTCACAACATTTTTAATGATTTGATAGGTGTAGACAATCTAAAAATTTTGCAAGCTAAATTGGATTACGATAAGGGAATCTTAGTAACACCATATACTAAAAAATAATTCCAATTTCATAAAACTAAGAATCAAATAAATAATATTACAATACAACCGCGTAGTGAACAGGTTATTGAAATTAAAACAGATGTTCAATATGGAAATATTATAATACCACATCAGAGATTGAATAATTGTGAAATTCCAAATTGTATTACAAAAGCTAGATATGGTTACGTTCTAACAACGATATTGAATAATACAATTGAACCAATAACCTTGGATATTTCTGAGCCATTTAAAGTAGAAACCTATAACTATGATTACGATGCACCGATTAACATAAATTTCCTTGAAACCGATCTTAAAGCACAAAAAGAGTTTGATCCCTCGGAAATTCGAACTGATCATCTTAACGAAGAAGAAAAATTAAAAATTTCAAGTCTCTGAAAAGAATATTCCGATATATTTTATCACGAAAATATGCCCCTTACATTTACTAGTAAAATTAAACATTCGATAAAAACATTTGACGAATTACGGGTCTACGCGAAATCGTATCGATATCCATTTGTACACAAACAAGAAGTAGAAAATCAAATAAACAAAATGTTAAATAAAAATATAATCCGTCCTAGAAGTTCACCATGGTCTGCACCAATTTGGATAATACCAAAAAAGGCTGACGCATCAGGAAAACAAAAATAGCGTGTATGTGTAGATTTTCGAAAACTCAATAAAAAGACAATTGATGACAAATACCCGCTTCCAAACATAACCGATCTTTTAGATAAATTCGAAAAATGTCAGTATTTTAGCACGATAGATCTCGCAAGTGGATTTCATCAGATAGAGATGGAAGAAGCTGACATACCGAAGACCGTCTTTAACACAGAACAAGAACACTTCGAATATACTCGTATGCCTTTCGGACTAAAAAATGCCCCAGCAACTTTTCAAAGAGTGATGAATAACATTTTGAGAGGAATTCAAAAGTGTTTAGTTTATTTAAATGATATAATAATTTTTTCTACATCATTACAAGAGCATTTGGAGAGGCTTAGATCAGTGTTCAATAGATTAAGGGAAACCAATTTGAAAATACAAATGACAGCGAATTTTTGAGAAAAGAAGTAGCGTATTTAGGACACATTGTGATACCAGAAGGAGTAAAACCGAATCTAGACAAAATTTTGGCGATAAAAAACTATCCGATACCCACAAATGCAAAGCAGATTAAAGAATTGTTAGGATTATTGGGTTATTATCGGAAATTTATTAATAATTTTGCTAAATACCAATGCTTAAAGAAAGGTGCTAAGATCGAACATAATAAGGAATTCATTGATTGTTTCGAAACCTGTAAAACTTTATTAATTAACGAGCTAATTCTTCAATACCCAGATATGTCCAAATCGTTCAATCTAACTTGCGACGCAAGTAATGTAGCATTAGGTGCAGTGTTGTCGCAAGGACAAATAGGTCAAGATTTACCCATCGCATATGCATCGAGAATTTTAAACGATTCAGAACAAAAATATTCGACTATTGAAAAAAATGCCTCTGCCTAGTATGGGTAACTAAATATTTTAGACCTTATCTTTTTGAAAGGAAATTTAATATAGTAACAGATCATAAACCACTACAATGGTTATTTAATTTAAAAGACCCGTCGTCAAAACTTTTAAGATGGCGTATTAGGTTAAAAGAATTTGATTATAATATAAATAATGTATGAGAAAGAAAAACTAAATACAAATGCTGATGCCCTAAGTAGAATTGAAATACATACGAAATAAACTGATGGATTTACAGAACTCGTAGAGTATATGGAAAAGTTTAACGAAAATTTACAAAAACCAAGTACTATTGGCTTAGATAATAAACAAATAAATACGAAAGAGGATGAGATAGACCGAATGTCGATGATTGTGCAACATGATTTGGATCAGAATACAATGCGGGAGCCAATACAATAAATCGAATTTGATAATGAAAACGAAACCGTACATACGAATTCAGAACAGAACCCCACTGTCGGTGTATCTATAGTGGAAACTGCAGTAAATTATGGAGCCAATCAAAATATAATTTCTCGTGTTTTCCATTCACCAACAAAACCTAAAAAGTTAGAATTATTTGGAAGAAAAAGAAGATATTTATTACAATTATATGAAGATAACTTCGAAAGGGATATTATGAAATTTATAGTGGAGAATGTTCCCACGGAAAAACTTGATTATTTATATTTTGAAGACCCTGATTTATAACCGTTATTTTGTGAAACCGCGAGAAAGAATTTTAGATGTCCGTCTTTAAAATTTAAAAGATGCACTATAAAGTTAATCGATGTTACAGAAAAAGACGAAATACCAAAGATTATTCAGGCTTATAATAAAGGAAAAACCAATCATAGAGAAATTGAGGAAACGGAATAGAGAATAAAAGTTAAATATTATTGGCCAAATCGTAAGGAATCTATTCAAACGTACATAGACCAATGTGAAATTTGTCAAAGAAGTAAATATGCAAGAAATTCAATAAAAATAGAAATGAACATAACGCCGATGGCAACTAAACCATTTGAAATTATACACATCTCGATACCTATATTTTAGATAAGACAACATTTTTAACGATAATAGATAATAGATAGTTTCTCCAAGTACGCTTAAGCATACGCGTTAAATACATTAGCAACGACGGAAATTGCTGATAATTTGATATCTTTCTTTTCACATCACGGAATTCCTATCAAAATAATCGTCGGTAATGGAACCGAATTCAAAAACACTGTCGTAACGGAATTCTGAAATTACACAGAATTCAAATTCATTTTTGTTCACCGGAACATCCGCAATCAAACGGAATAATTGAAAGATTGCATTCGACTTTAACAGAACACGTAAGATTGTTAAACAATCAAGGTCAATCGAAATTACCTATCGAATAAAAGATGAAATATTCGATTTTGGCTTATAACCATTCAATTCATTCGACAACAAAATTTAAACCTATGGATATAATTAATGAACACATTGGCAATGAAGATCCGGATCAACTTGGATATCACGGAAACTACTTAGAGCGTTACTTTTTTTCCCGTAATCTACTCGCTTAGTAGTTCACCAATATGTTTTTTTTTGGTGCGGAAATGCTTTGTTCAAAAGTTTGCTTTTCCACATTTATTTCAATACTTGACTCTCTTACGGGACCGTGGAGCGAACAGGGGTGCTGGGTGGGATAAATGAAAGTAAATTGAGGTAAGTTTAGGTAAGTTGTAGTATTGTTGGTGCCTTGAGTTAAGTAATTAGTTAATTTTAATCGTAAACTAGCCGTAGTTAGTCCCTTAAGCTACGCCAATGTATGTCAGTATTTGTTGGGGAGATTTTATGTGGAGGGAGTGACGACGACACCCAAAAAGCCATACCGAAGGTTATTTTATGTTTGGGAAATACGCTACTTGTGAATAAACGCAGTCTAAATTGAACTAATGCTGAGATCCGCAATTTAGCGTGTCTCCGATATAGGTATGCGCCCGTCGGTTGGGTTTATGATGGTAGGCGCCCTTATGGCACAGAAAGTCCGACCTATATAGGACCGATATAGGTAAACGATTTTATTTGGAAATTTAAAGTTGAAATCATGGAATATAAATGGTATGATAATATGTTGCCTAAAACCCGTGAAGAAGGCTATCAACTAGCTTTACGAGAAGGACTTCTTCCGAAGCCGCCATTTTGTAGAAGCAAAACAAAAGGTCATTCCGAACCAGTTGCGCGTTTTTCGCATTATTTTGACTCTGACACTAATTTGGGTCAATATCGATGTCTAAAACGGAATAAATGTCGACCTGATATATTCGTCTCCAGTGGCACATGGTTTGAAAATTCTCGGCTTTCAATTCAAAGTGAATTCATGTGAGTATTAATTAATAAATATATATATATTTTTTAATTTAATCTTTTTATACTAGTTTACTTTATCATTACGGTCACGGTTCAAGTTATGAACAAATCCAGCGAGCTTGTACGCAAGATGGGGAAAAGCTGTTTGCTACAGACACAATTTCCAATCGTGTAAGATATTGTAGGGCAATGGTAACAGAAGCTTTTTCCAAAATGCAGGAACAAATGCCTAAAACTGGATGTCAAGGTGTTGTAGTTCAGGTTAGTTCGGGTTAGTTCCAGAATCTCTTTATGATTCAATTTTACATAAATACATTGGTAAATAAATAGTATTACATTTTAGATTGACGAGTCTATGTTTGGTCATAGAAAATATAACAGGAGAAGGATTTTTAATGGGCATTGGTTTCTAGGCATAATAGCGGAAAGATCGGAAGATTTGCGTTGTGTACTATGTCCTGACAACAAGCGTAGTGCGGAGGTTCTGCTGCCCATCATTCAGAAACATGTAGTTGAAAGATCAGATGTGTGAACTAATTGTTGAAAGGCGTATGATGGCCTTAAGAATTTGGGCTACAGTCATCATACGGTAAATCACAGCAAAGAGTTTGTTGCTGAGGATGGGACACATACACAAAGGATAGAATCTCAGTGGAACGTATTGAAGCGAAAATTGAAAGGACGATTTATACCGGAAAGTCAATGGAAGCTTTATTAAATATAATTCGTTTGGAATATGGTGATTTCCGTTAATAAATAGATTAATAAAAAAAAACAAAGTTTATTTTGCTATATACTTACCTTTTTTTTTCTTTTTTTTTTTTATAGAGGTGGGGGAAATGCATTTACGCACTTCCGCCAGGCCGTTGATGTTCTGTTGGTAGATCGACCTGGCTGTGTGGGGCTCCGGTGAACAGCGAAATGCCGACTACCCACTAAAACCCCCTTCCTCTCTTCACCCGGATCCCCCCCGAAACCGCCGTTAGGCATTACTTCAAGGGGGGGGTGGAATTCTTAGAGTCTACGCCCCTTCTCTTTCCCTGGGGCGAGACGCTGCCTCACTCCTCCTCCTGCTCCCTCTCTCCAGTTTCCGGGCTTTTGCCAAGGCTTTCCTGAACACCTCACACCCTTCAGATCCTGTCCTGTGTCCAGTTTTTCCACAGTTGCAGCATCTTTCCTCTCCTTTGCATTCTCTTCTCCTATGGCCTCTCTCCCCACAGGCGAAACAACATCCCGTCTTATCCTCTCCCCTGCAGTCCTTGGCCTCGTGTTCTAGTCCCCAACAGCGGTAACATCTTCCCACCTCCAATCTCCTTTCCATCCTACATACAACATATCCAATCCTTATCCTTGGATCTTTCATCAATTCCTCCACTCTCCTTTCTTCCAACATCACCGTCACCGCTTGAGTGTCCCCTCTGTTTGACCGCAATTCCCCCACCGTGAATTCCTACTCCTTCATATCCGGTATCCTTTCCATCACAGCCTGCTGCACCTCTGTTCTATTTGTTGTTGCATCCATGCCTCTCAGATGTATTGCCACTCTTTTAGTGTTAGGTCCCACCAGTCTTACCCTCGTCACTGTACCATCCTGTATTCTCTTCTTGATCTCCCTTGCACTATCTTCCTGTTTCCCCATAGTTATCAAGATTTTCCCATCTCTTGTTGTTCTGAGTCCTCTTATCTCCTTATTCCCCTCCTCCTCCTTTATTGAGTTCTTGATTCTGTCTATATTTTCTTCCAATTGTATTCCTGGTTGTCTGTCCACTATCAGCGCGTACGTTTTCCTTTGTTCTCTTGTTTCTTTCTTTTTGTTTTCATTTTCGTTTTGCTTTTTTATGTAAATAGTTACTTTTGTTTTCTTCCCTTCGAACACTACCTCTACCATTTTCCATAGGTTCCCAACCTTCATCCCATCCACCTGGTGAATTGCCACTTCGTCTTCCCCTATCATGTCCTCCCTAAGTTTCATCAGGTTCCCCCACAGGTCCTCCTCCCTCTCGGTTAATACTATCCTTACCACCTTTTGCCCTCTCATTCTCCATGTTCCCCCGGTCCTGTAACTGAAGCTATACAATCTGCTCCATAATCTCATACCCCTGTGTACACTTCATAATTTCCGGATAACGTTCCCTATATTTGGCCTGTATCCCCCTTTCCATCTTTAAGTCCCCCTTTTCCACGAAAACCACCTTCACAACTTCTCTTCCCGTTTCCATAGGATTCCCAACCTTCACTTCCGTGTTCTTATATACCTCTTTACTCCATACTTTTAGCTCCACTCCTTTATAATCTTCGTAATTTCTTATCCCATCCAAGGTAAGTATTACCTCATCCCCTTCCGTCTGACTTCCTTGTTCCTTACTGTCCTTCCTCCTGTCTTCTGTTTGAACATCAGCGTCATACACCATTTTTTTAGTTTTTTCAAATTTGTGTTTCACCAGAAAGTTTTTAATTATATCCCTGTTTAGAACTTCCCTCTGTTTTGTCAATTTTGTACTGATTTCCTTGATTTCCCGATGTGTATTCTTTTCTATTTTTTTGTTTAAATCCTCTATCAGTGTTTATACCCTCTCTAGCGCCTCAGTTAACAAGAAGACCTCCGTACTTTCCTTCCTCTTGTATGCCCCACAATCGTCCCTTCCTAGTGATGTGTCCAAAATTTTTCTTTTTCTACCCACTTCCGCTTCCGAATTTCTTCTCCTTTCCTCCTTTTGTATATTTAGATTCCAGAATACTTGTTTATTTAATTCTATCTTTAATTCTTTTGCATGTGCTTGTGTTTTACTTTGTGTTGCATGTTCCTTATTTGTATCCACATCCTGTGATTGTTTTTCTTGTGCCTGTTTGTCCCTATCCTCCCTCCATTGTATTCCCGCCGAAGGTTCGGATAGTCTTCTCTCCCCATACCTTTCGCTGTACCACTGCGGGTACCTTGAGTGTACTTGGCCCCCCCCAGAATCCGTGGGGCCAGCACCGGCCACCGGGGCTTCCACCCGGTCGGAACCGGTGGCGGGATTATCACCCGCCTGGGGTACAGTGTTTTCCGTTTCACTCATTCCCATTCCTTGTCTTTGTGCTTCTCTTTGTCCGGTCCCTCTCCCAGGACCCGTCCGGCACAGTTGCACCCACCGGCATGGCTCCTGGGGTCGCAGGGACCCTCAAGCCCTCCCACCACGTCAAGGTGGAGACACCTCGGGAGGGTGCTATATACTTACCTAAATTTACCTAAACTTACCTTTTTTTTTGTGCCCGAGGAGGTGGAAATCTTCCAAAGACACCCGGCCTGGTAGTCCCGCGGCCGGGTAGTGTGGGATTTGACCGACCATTACGTCGTCGGCCTACCCACTAAAACCACCTCCTCTCTTCTTATGGCCCCGGTATCGCCTGGTCAGCATTCCTTCGGGGCGCCTGGTCCTTCAATCTGCAGTCCGCTCCTCCAGCCTTTTTCTCCTGATGCGCTCCCTCTCATTCTTCTTGCACATAATCTTATATAACATACATTCAAACGCTTTCCACTTACTCTCCTTTTCCACAAGTTCGCTGCCAATCGTCCCTCGGTCCAGGTTGAGTCCAGCCCCCTTAGCCTCGGTTCGCTCAGCCTCCTACTTCGGGCATCCCCAGAGTATATGCTCCAGGGTATCCACGACTCTCGGCTCCTCGCAGAACCAGCAGCCGTCACTCCCTTCAACACCTATTCTGTGCAGGTGTTTCCCGAACACACCGTGTCCAGTAAATACCTCCGTCAGTTCATACCCGATCCTCGTCCATTCACATTCGACCCAACATCTTATGCTCGGAACAAAGACCTTCATCCACCCATCATACATAGCCCATTCATTCTCCCATTATCACCCATTATCTGGCCTCATTTCTGATACCTTTTTCTCTTTCCCACACCATTCTCATCTCTTCTACACGCAATCTGATCGGCGGGATCTTGGCCAGTGCCCACACCGCCGCACACGGACCGTTCGATACACGCAGGACACCCTGATCGCGAGCATTCTGTTCGCCCGCTCCAGGACGGCCCTGTACGTCTTGGTCCCTAGCACTCCTTTCTCATCCTTACTGTAAGTTCCCTCTTCTCCCTCAAGTGCGCCTTGGGCGCGGCGCAACTTCCTCCTTTCTTTCCTGATGGTCCTCCCGTTTTTAGGTCCTGGGCCTGCATGGCTACACCAGGGGCTCCCGAGGCTCCGAGTGCCTCAGAGATTTTAAGTGCTCCTTGATAAGTTTATCAGTAGTTCTTCTTTTTCGCAAGTCCACTCCAAAACGCTAAAACAGAAAATAACGTTAATAATTTTGCGGAACGCTGAAAGTTGGTCACGTGAAAAGTCGCCAAGTTGAGCACACATGCCGGTGGTGGGGACTGTTTTAGTTTTCGCACACCTAAAACGCTATTCTCTGCACTTAGCATTGAGAAACGCTGCTTTACGCTGTCTATGCAAAAACTATTTGCTGTTATCTCAGGAACTCACTTCCGCACGTCCGTCTTCGACCGTGGTCCGCTTGCAACTCAACCTGAACTAACCTGAACCTCAACTTACATCAATTTATTTTTATTTATCCCATCCAGCACCTCTGTTCGCTCCACGGTCCCGTAAGAGTCAAGTATTGAAATAAATGTGGAAAAGTAAACTTTTGAACAAAGCATTTCCACACCAAAAAAAAAACATATTGGTGAACTACTAAGCAAGTAGATTACGGGAAAAAAAAGTAACGCTCTAAGTGGTTTCCGTGATATCCAAGTTTTACCGAAGATCCTTTTAATATTAAATTAGATCAAATGATTAATGTCCAATTATGTGACGGAGCACAAAGATAGAACTAAGTTATTATACTCTAAAATAAATCAAAGGCTAGTTGAAAATAAGGGAAAAGTAATAGGAAAAATAAATGAAGGTAGGGATAATTCGTCTTTATTCGAACCCACAAGAGAGGTTTACATTAAAGAAAATACGCGACAAAAATTAGGCAATACATTTAGATCTCCGATACAGTTAAAATCTATAAACCCTGTTCGTAAGACAATTACCAGTATGAAACAAAAAAAGGTTCATATGGATAACGTTAAAAGACCGTTTAGGAACAGATAGAGTTTCGAAACAAAGTAATAATTTAAATTCTATTGTCTCTACTGTAATACGTAAATTAAAATTATCCATCTACACTCTGACTAATTTAAAACGTTATATTTTAGCATTTTGACCGATGCACGCGGAACTTCAACACAGGAAAATGTCAAGATAACAGAATTAAAAGATAACCCCGGTATCATACCTTTTAAAATCGGAAATGCAAAAATTATTGAAAATACTCACGCAATGATACATTATTATGATTTAAATCCAATTGTTCACCAAATGAACATACTAAGAGTAAGGACAACAAACGTGACAGAAACACTAGACACGATTAATCATTTGAAACCATATTTGGATGAATTTAAAAATTTTCTAGAAATATTAAAATTCGTTTGAGAAAGAGTAGAAAGGAAATTAAATAGAATTATACCAAGCTATCCCAGAATAAAATGTGAATTAGTAAATGGCATAGATACAATATTCAAAACTATAACGGGAAATTTAGATGCATCTGACGGAGAAAGATACGATAAGCTGATAAACAATCTCCAAATAAATTAAAGAAATTTACAAGCAAGAATTCTAACTCAAGGCACATTATTTTTAACTGTATTAGAGAAATTTAATCAAACTTTCTTACAGTTATACAGGGTTCGCCATTACTCCGGCCTTGGTTCCTGGTGTCTTTGTATAAATATTAATATGAAATGTTTAGTACAGTATTCATTTATATTGGAAAGCTGCATGATTTAATAATATTTTTGTTTATACAGAGTGTTCCGTTTTCGCTGGGCAGCATAAAGTTATACTTTTTTAAATAGCAACCCATAATGTTTTTTACACCATGAAGCCTAAATTTAGAAGAAAAATACATTAAACATTTTTTAAACTGGTTGCGGCGTTGCCATATTAGAGCAATTTCTTTAAAAATGCAGCATCAGAAAAAAATGATCACAAAACTAATGTTTTTTGAAATTTGAAAATTTGTTTTTGTAAAGTAGTAAATGAAAGTCAGAGGTACTTAAAAACTTTAAAATATTTTCTTAATGCACCATACTTTTTTTGTATAAGAGCAATAATTTGCAAATTTTACAAATTACTGAAACTCATTTTTTTCAAATGGTACCCATGATTTTTTTCAAGTCTTTCTAATGTAGTTTTTAATTCTCTATTAATTTGCAATAACATCTTTTTATCTAACATTTACAGTTGTGGAGATATTTACAAAATTTCAATCAAATTGCAACAGACATTATTATAATTAAGATTTACAGTTTTAGAAATATTCATAAAGTAAACTTTAGTTAAACTAAAGAATAATAAAAAACAGTAAAATTAAAAAAATGCTTTAATTTTTTTATTAATTTTATCAATTTTTTTCTCATTCACCCAAAATAAACACAATGTCCACTAATTCGTTTTGTAGAAAATTCATTTTAATTGTAAGTTAATGATGCAGAAGGTAGTGACAGGTAATATGACAACTAAATAAAATAAGTAACTTATACTTTTGTTAAATAGAAGCAAAGCCTACTAGAATAAACCTGTTAGATTATAATAATACCTGTTGCAATTTGATTGAAATTTTGTAAATATCTCCATACCTGTAAATGTTAGATGAAAAGATGTTATTGCAAATTAGTAGAGAATTAAAAACTACATTAGAAAGATTTGAAAAAAATCATGGGTACCGTTTGAAAAAAATGAGTTTCAGTAATTTGTAAAATTTGCAAATTAGCGCTCTTATACAAAAAAAATATGGTGCATTAAGAAAATATTTTAAAGTTTTTAAGTACCTCTGACTTTCATTTACTACTTTACAAAAACAAATTTTAAAATTTCAAAAAACATCAGTTTTGTGATCATTTTTTTCTGATGCTGCATTTTTAAAGAAATTGCTCTAATATGGCAACGTCGCAACCAATTTAAAAAATTTTTAATGTATTTTTCTTCTAAATTTAGGCTTCATTAAATGGTGTAAAAAAATTATGGGTTGCTATTTAAAAAAGTATAACTTTATGCTGCCCAGCGAAAACGGAACACTCTGTATAAACAAAAATATTATTAAATCATGCAGCTTTCCAATATAAATGAATACTGTACTAAACATTTCATATTGATATTTATACAAAGACACCAGGAACCAAGGCCGGAGTAATGGCGAATCCTGTATAAAAACGACAAATTAATTGAGGGAAAAATGAATCAAGTTTTACCATATGTAAGAGATGTAATAGATAGCAGAAACTATGTATTTCTAAAGGAAATAATTAACGAAATTGTTGACATATACGAGTTAATTAACTCTATTCTTCAAGATATGGAAAACTCAATAGCGTTTGCTAAGCTCAAAATTATGCACCCTAGTATAATTGAAACAAGGGATCTTTACAATGAATTGTATATTCTTCAGAATCAATTAGGAAAGACTCAACTCCCTTTAACTGTAACAATTAAAAACACTCCATTATTTGAAAAAATGATTAATATTGAATGTTTCATTTCGAATAATAGAATTACGTACATCCTCCACGTCCCGATTGTTCATAATTAATCCTTTAGTTACTTTCACTTGTATTCTATCCCTGTGTATGTGAAAGATCTGTTTAAGGTTGTAATACGAAATAAATTTCTCTTAATCAGTCCATTGTACTATAGCTATTGTAAGAAGGAATGTCAAAAAGTCACACCAGAACTTTACCTGTGTTCTAGAGAAGATCTGATAGAAATTCAAGATAATGCCCCTTCTAAAGTTAAGCTGTTGAACTCTGATAAAACCATATCCACTTGTAACCAAGTAGAAGCTAAAATCACCGAAGTATTACTCAATTAGTTGGGTAACACAAATATATGGATCCTGGCGTGTCCAACGAAAGAAATAGTATGGATATCCTGTCAAGGAGGACAGAATGAAGCAAAGAAAATAAAGGGAACATTTTTATGTCAACTTCCTGTAGGATACCAAATTGCCATTAGTGATAAATTTGTGCATAATAAACTCAATAATGTGATGTCAAGTTCACAACCTTATTTCCGGACTTAAACAAAAACTATTAAATCTAACACATATTGAACTTAAGTGTACATTTGCCGGAGTTAAAGTTAGATGATTTCCATAAACTAAATAGTGAAGTTTTTCAGGAACAGATCCGACCTGCCTTAATGAGTGACGAAATCTCCACCTCGCCAAGTATATGGACTATATTTATACATGCTCTGATGATAGGTTGTTGTGTAGCTGCCATTTGGAGAAGAATATTATTGTCAAGGATTCAAAGGAAAAAACCTGCCGAAACCAGAGTCTCCACATGAGGTTATCCAACTTCCACGTCTAGCCTGAGAAGCTGGAACTTAGGGAGGAAGAGTTATATGATGGAACATACTAGATGCATCGCTATAAGCCAACAACGCCATTGTCATTTCTGCTGACATAAACAGTATTAAAATATAAATAGTTCTAAGCTCGATGTAAATTATTATTATTATTCCTGTTGTTCTGATGTTCACATTTACTATAATTTTTGAAGTTAATATATAAAACCAATTTTGTGTCTTAGTGGTTTTTTTTTAAAAGTCCGTATCGGTTCACGAAAATATAACTTACTTTAATTCGGTTTTACTTAGCTCAGAGAGTGATAAAAAGTTCAGGATTTATCGGTTCCATAAATTAGTAGTTACTTTTGTTAGCCTTTCTTCTAGCTTGGAAAGTAAGCAATTGAATGACTGTTCAGTCATACGTAAATATTCGCAAAAAATTTGTCGTTGTATAAGCGAGCTTGAAGTTATAAATTGTTAAATTTACCATGTTCATTCTGTTAGGGCTTTTGTAGAGGACAGAATATCCGATAAATAATTTAATCTATTAGTTCGATAAGTTGTATTCTTCATAAGCCTTGTATTAAATCTGTGACTAGTATGTAAGGAACCCGTGTGCTACGCCTATGGACATTACTCGTTTCTCTTGCCACTTTGCCCGTATGACCAGATGTTGATTCGCATTTCGTTTGATCTTAGACTAACTATGTAATAAAACTCCTCGCCGACCTTTTGTGCGTACTAGAATTTAGACACGTTCTCGATGCTGGTCATAAACGCCCTCCAATAAAACCCAATTATATTGTTAAAGTTAGGCAAGTCACAAGGACAAATCTAGAAGAAGTGCCGATGATGACCTCTTAGTTTCTGGTAAGCCTATGTACGCTTACCATTAACTTTAGTATTTAAGATTTTGCAAGAAGAAAATTCGCTCTCTTCTTGTGCGTCTCCGTCGACTCTTAACTCCGTACTTTGCACGTTACTCGTACGCGATTTTTTACTCACGGTTCCTATACACGGTTAATTAGTACACTAGTTAACTTGTCACGAAAAGTTGTTATTTTTTTGCTAAATTACTCGAAATTGTTTGTAAGCAATAAACCTTCGTTACCGTTAAAAAGGGTTTTTGTTTTCTTCATTTGCACGAACACAGTGTCTCTGAGACCGCGAACTCAGGGTGGTCCTTCGCAAGCATCCAGTCCATTGCTAACTAGACGTATCAAGAATTAGGCCACGTCTAATCAACATCTTGGTACCACGATTTACGAATAAACACATTCCGCTTTTTGTTAGTTAAAATCATAAACTGAACAAGATCTATAAGATTTTGGTACGTCGTAGAGAAAAGCCGTCGAATTTTCAAACAATATTAATTTTCTGGACAATTTTGATATCGCCATTTCGACCAAATCGCGTTAACGCTACAATACAAATAAATGCAATATGTGCACCACAACTCTTGGCACTAACCCCTTAGCGATCCGCTAACTTTTAATTACTAAGCAAATCTGTTCCAATATAAACGAACCTTAGTTATCGAAGCTGCAACTTCGCAGGAAGTGTGCCATTGAGTGAAAAAGGTGACGGTCGAATTGCGCAAGGACCGAGCTGTATGCTGGATGTGGTAGAAGTTCGATCGCGTCGAGTTCTTTGATTTTTTCCTTGGTTCGTGTGCGGTTTGGTGTTACAGTTTTGCTGCAGAAGTACTCGCTTTCGATTGACCAATGCTGGTTACTTCCAACCTAACTCTGCGTACATTCGGCTGAGTTGAGCACAATAACGGTATGCGTCGATGGTACGATCGTTTGGAACAAGTTCAAAGGGAATTACACCTTCAAAATTCCACCAAATGCACGATAAAATCTTCCTGGGAAACCGGTCTCGTTTGGTTACCAGTTACCAGCCATTTGTTCGGGATTCAGTCATTGATTTTGCTTGTCTAGGTTGCTGAAGTAAAAACACACTTCTCATCACAAGTAACAATTTGGCGGATAAAACGGTCGTCGTGCGGATTTTCCGACAATTTTCGCACGTGTCTACACAATTTTGGGCTCGATTTTCCATTAAATCATGAGGCACTTTTCGACAGCGCCTGTTGACTTTTCTAATAATGTTAAAATGTCGAACAACTGATGTTTGCGGAATATTGAATTCAGCCGACAATCTGCGTGTGTGTACTGGTTGATGGATTGGCTTTGACAACGGCTTCATGGATGGCTTCAGTATTCACAGTGATAGGACGACGCGAACATGGCTCATCTCTGATGTCTGTGTGTTCTTCGTTGAACCTTTTAAATCATTTTTGCGCTGTACGAACTAAAACTACATCTTCTTTTTCTACTTCGCATATTTTCTTTGAACCTTCGTCACTAGCTTTATTCTCTTGCCTCCAGTAGTGACATAAAAGTACTCGAATTTCAAAATTTCCCATGTTTTTACTTCAACGGAAATAAATTAAATAAACAATAAATTAATTGTAGCTAACAAGTAAATATAAAAGATCTTTTCAAACGATACAAAGTAATATTATGTAACACTTGCGTATAATGTAATTTTATTGACTTCAAAAAACTGCACAAACTGAAACGACGCAAGGAACACACGAACTTTTGGTTCACCCTAATAATATATTTGATATTTGATTTATATTGTCAGTAATTTTTCTAACGAGACGTTAATAAATGTAAACATGTGACACATCAGTGAAATTAGGATAAAATATGGATTTAAAATAGCAAACAATAAATGTAGGTCCGTATTTTAAAAATTGAAGTTATTGTCAATATCTCAGAAACTAAAAGTGCTATTTTTTAAAATTTAACATTAATATGTAGAGCTTTAAAACCCAATAAAATGTTGTAGGAAAAACTTTTTTCGAAAATCTTTAGTTTTCGGTTTATTTACAAAAAACGTTTTTGGCAAAATTTCGTATTTTCCTAATGTTTCAGAAACCGAAGAAATTTCGATGAAAGTGCCTCAAGATCTTAACTTGTAATCAAATTTGACAACTTTTGTCTAATTTAACCGAACTTGTACCGTTTACGGTTTAAAAGACAACAATACTGGCCTAGAGCAATTGGACAATTGGAAATATAAGTCGAGCAATTAATAACAATAATTGCTTGGAAAAGAATCTGAAAACCTTTTAAAAAAGTAATTGACATCTATGCTTACTAAGTGCTTTTTGCGTGCTAAAGTTGTGCTGCAGGGCTCACATGACTAACTTAAAAATGTAAATGTATTGCAATTATTTCTCTTTGCCCGATAAATTATTATGTGCTTAATAAGGTTTTGAGGCTTGTTTCACATTTCATAACATAGTATTCATAACATAGCCATATCATTCAATAACATAGTATTAGGCAGCTACTGGTAAATCCTAAGGATTCCCTCCTTTGATGAGCATTCGTCGCGCCACTAGGAGAGCGAAAATCAGTATCTGTTTTTTTTAATGTCGATCTCGCTTTTATATTATAAAAACAATTAAAATATATACTATTCCATATGATTCAAAAACAGTTTAAGGCAGCTGAGGAACACGCTTGCAGAAATAGTTTAGGAACACCACCGCCCTTCTGGAGGCACTCCGTATATTTTCCTATACTTCATGCACACCCCTTAACCTGAATTTTTAAAACTAATTTTGAATGAACGAGCAGGGAAAACAAATTTGGCACCTCTCTGTGGTCAACAAACGGACGTTTTTATGTTATTGCGTTAAAAAAATACTGGATTAATTTAATTTACATGCATGCCAGGTTATTAATTATAACCAATTATTATGCTACATCTTTGTAATTATTACCTTTTAAACAACCGTTTCGAATTGTGAGCACTTTTTTTATCACAGTTTATTGTTTCTGTCCTAATTATAAATTCAGCTGATACAACTTAATTTCCTGAAGAACAATCTCTTTCGTAAAATTCAATATTCCTTAGCAGCGGCGGTTTTACTGACCACAAACCCACCTGGGCGAGTTAATTAATTACATTCCCGGTACCGTCTAAACGTCAACAAATTTCCGCAATTTGGATCTTCAGACCTAAGCTTTTTCATAATTAGCCAGCCGTTCACTTCGAATAAATATAAAAAGATGGGCCAATACCATTTTCTTTGTAATCAGTATGCAGCTACCAAACCATCAATTTTATTCACTCCACCCATTTGTTGTTTGTTATAATTTGAAATGATTTTAGGCTGTGGAAGATTTTGTTTAGATTTGGTTTCTCTACACCAACATTTGGTATTTGATATTGACTGATCTTCAAAATAATAGACGTAATAGTTACCACTTTGTCGTCTTTCCATTGTGCCATCATAATCTTATCATATTAGTTAAAAAAAATTCATATGATCCTCTGGGTCTTTTTTTTCAAGATGCTGAGTCTGGAAAGAAACGACCTTCCAATCTATTTTAACGCATTGTTCCTGTGGCATAAACGTTGTGATCAGACAAGTAAGACAATAAACCACTGCCAGTAAAATAATTATCAAAATAGAGCTTATGCCCAGTAGTTTCTTCAAGTTTTGCTAATTTTATCAGAGATAATACCACATCTCCCCCTAAATCGAACTACCTTTCGTCCTTAGTTTTACCCATATAAATTTGGAATACAATCATATATCTGCTATTTTGACAAAATGCCCAGTTTTATGCCCAAATTTTATGGGTTTACCTTTTATATACCGTTTCGCGTAGTGCTTTCCGTAATAAGGAATCATACTCTCATCAATTGATAAGTATTCGTCAAGTCCGCCATATTGACAGAAATTTTCATTTAGTGAGTCAATAAGCGGTTTTAGTTTGAAAAGTCTGTCGGTATTGTTGGCACTGTTGCCACCATTGAAATGCAGATGTCTTAGAAGTTGCTCAAACCTACTGAGTCTCATAAAATTCTGAAAATAACCGGAACGTCATTAGTGGAATTTCAGAATGTGCATTTGTTTGGATATTTAGAGTAACCACTAAGTAAGAGAGCACCAAAAAAAACGTAAAGTTCGTTCATAGTAAAATTGAGGTGCTGATTTTTTTTGCGAACCGTAAAAATTTGTTTGATAGACAATATGTTCCATAACATCATCGGAAAAAAACAGTTTGAAAAATCTACTGGCGATTCAGCCACGCGAGCTTTTTCAGAAAATTGTTTTGGGATAAAATGTAGTGTTTACATGGTTTTTTTGAGGTTTCGTACTCCACATATGATTTTTGTTCTTTCCTGTTGGTGCGTTCTTAAAATTAGTGCATTGGGTCGGCTTCTTAGATTTCACGTAATCTCGAACGACTGACAAAGGAATGCTCTACAGATAACCACAAGGCGGAGAAACGGTGGTATTTCGATATAACGATAAAGGCGTAATAAATTTCTAGCATATCTCGTTTTTTTTCAATTAAAAAAGGTATTTTGTTGGGACTGTTACTGGGTGGGAGTCTCACGCTCTCTCGCTCACTGTACTTGCGCCATTCTAGCTCTCTTTCTCCACCACTACCTAGACGGTACATGGATCTTCCTGCATTGTCCGGCGAATTCGAGAAGGGTAGGCCCTTCTAGAAAACACGGTCACAGACTATAAAAGGTCGCTAGGAAGTAACACATGCTCTTTTTCAACGGGTTTCAAAGGAGTACGATACAGTGCAGTGAAGTGTTCTTGAATTGTTAGTCGCTTGTCTGTATTATAACTTGGGATTAAATAAATTAGCTCCCCAAACTCAACATATTTTGATAATGATATACCAAATTTACAAACGTATGTAACGTTGAACGAAATTCAGCCGGAATGTCATAAATTTGTTTATCGAAACAAAAGCATGATTGTTATTTCCAAGGCACTCTTTGCAGAAACAGGATTTTTGATATTTCCACCAAACTGTAAGTCTGAATCTTAACATGTGATATATCATAGTAACCAGAAAAAAAAATGAATTTAAACATGAAAAAATCCAAGAAAACGCCCATAAGAAAAAACAAAGTTGATGTTGGTTCCGGAAAATCAAAACGTCGAATTCCAAAATTGGAACCGCCATGTTGTAGAGGAGAAGAAGTAGCTAGGACAATGTGCCAGCCATTTTCAATTATCTCTTCAAATAAGTTCAGAAAGAAATAAAAATCTTTTTTCAAAATTTCGTATTTTCCCTTGTATTTCCGGAAGTAATCGGAATTTTGCAATTCTTCAAACGGCATCTTACAAAGCTCAAAAATGTCCCCAACTTTGCCCTAATTTAACCGATCTAGTATCTCTATATAACCGAGATCCCCATGGTTAAGCTCGTAAAATGGACACCTTGTATGACTTCATATAGAACAAAATTGTTAACAAGCAGACAAATGGAATAAAGCTCATTGGAAAAGATCTCCTCAATTACTCATGGTAACAGTTTACAATACGGTTTTCTCTTATTTTCTTATTGTGAGGAATATTTCGCATATAAACAGGTTCTACCGTGTGTCCTAAAAATTTTAGATGAAGTAGGCCATGGAGTTATTTGACAGCAAATTCGTATGCCTTTGATATGTTCTGCGAAATCTGGAACATAAATGAGCGAACTTAACTCTATTTAAAAATACAACTCTGTTGTGCTAAAATACAACCCTGTTTACCTATATTATTAGTTGGTTTTTATTTAAAATAGTCTTTTCCAAGGCTCCACGGATATGTGTGTTGCTAAGTTAAAGGTGTAAGTACGTTTGTATGTCTCTTTCAGTCTGAAGACTATTTCCATTACTTGCCTCACATCTTCAACAAGTTCAAGGGTTCACTTAATTGGTCTACCATTTTCCAATTTTTTTTTAACACTGCCCATTTCACGAAACAATTTCACAATATAATTCAAATTGTTACAAAATTGCATTTCCAGCACTGCAATGTAGGGAAACTTTTCACAAAACTCTTAAAGACACGGTTGAATTTTATAAGCCCATTCTCCGCTTAGGAACTGGCTATTCAGATAATAAGATTCAACCATAAAAACTTTTTGTTCGAGTGTAAACACCATTTTTAGCGCCCAGAACACTTTAACTGACCAATATATAAGTTCGTGGAACCTTGGCAAAGACTATCTTTGTGGTGCATTATACACTCGAGAGCAGTTCACTCCGAGAACCTGCACCGACAAGTGACACTCACAGGAGTGACAGTTGACGAATGGCAAGGGCAGAAATAGCGAAAGGGTTCGTTAGCTATATAAACACAAAACAACCTTTAAAAGCTCTCTTATTATTTATTTTTCTCTTAGCTCTCTCGAGATAGAGTACCACGATTATCACCTTCAGTATAGTATATACAAACTGTGATAATAAACGTAGCCATAGTTTTGTGTAAATAAAGATAGCCGAGCAGTATCAGCGCATATTTTGTATCTAGGACTAGTATCCTTGCCGGGTTAGAATACTGGTTACTTCAGCGTGTTCACCTCGTAACGGAAATATAGATTACCTCATTAGCACCAACAGCACGCCGTGTTACTCCGAATCCCATCAGTAAATGCAAACCCCTATAAACCCGACATCTTTAACAAAAGTCAACTAACAATTAAAGAAAACAAAGTTATATTTTGAAATGAGGTTAGGTTCGTTCATATGTGTTCGAGATTACGCAGGACATATCCTTCAGGTTTTTAGGTATTTGCGTATACCGATTGGATTCGCGGTAACGCTGCGTACTATTGGTGCTAACGGGGGAATTTATATTCCCGTTACTAAGTGGGCACGCTGAAGCGACAGTATTCTAACCCGGCCAAAATACTAGTCCTAGGTACAAACACGTGCAAATACTACTTGACTATTTTATTAACACAAAACTATTATTATCACAAACTGTATATACTATACGGAAGGTGATAATTGTGGTACTTTATTACAAGACAGCTCTGAACTTTTAGGATCGCGAAGAGAAAAGCAAGAGTCAAGAGTCTGTGAAAGAGCCAAAAGACCAGAGGGTGAAGAGAGCAAAATAATAAGAGAGATTTTTTAGGGTCGTTATATAGCGAGTTTATATAGCTAACTAACCCTATCGCTATTTCCGCCCCTGTCACTCGTCAAATGCCATTGATGTGAGTGTCACTTGTCGGTGCAGGTTCTCGGAGTGAACTGTTCTTGAGTAGATAATGCACCACCACCACCACATGTCATATGGTGCATTATCCACATTACAGTACGCTTTCCATTTGTGCAATTGGCGCATTGGGTCAACCTAAATATTATTTAGCAGAGATAACGAACGAGGATGGTTCCCTGAATGTTGATTACTTAAAGGAAAATGCAAGTATTTTGAGAGTACAATCTCGTTTTCGGCATTGCAATCGGAAAACGTACACTTCTTTCGTCGAGTATACGCTAAAACGAAATAATGTATCGGGTCTAAGCCATTATTGCTGTGATTGCGTAAATGAGAAGCGTACTGTCGGTTGTTGTTCTCATGTGGCTGCAATTATTTATTATTTATCACATGCTCGTTACTTAGCTCGAATTATCAACCCAGCCGAGATTTTGACCAACATGTTTAAAACCACTGGTTTCGTAGGTGTCCAAGAAGACAATGATACGGATGAAGACGCTGACGTCACAATCCTCTCTGAATAATAACCGATGGTCTCAAAAACATTGAATATTTTCACTTCTTTCTGGGTACATAAATTGTACTTACTTGACCGTCACTTTATAGAGCAGCTCTAGAGACTCTATGCCGTGTATATTGCATAACGACATCATTTGGTGTTGGTGCTGTTTTTCGCCGTGTTAATTATATGAATAATATGGATTTAGATTTATAAATTATTCATACTTATATGCATATACTTCGAATCGCTATATCCTAAATACTGAAATTGGTACAAATCTGATTCGATGTGAGTAAATATTTTAACAGGCTCTGTACACAGTGTGCAAAAATGGTTGGTGTACCAAAGCGCGAACTCCTCTAAAACGGCCTTAATTTTTTTTTTTGAGACTTCGGCCCTTTGGCATCAACCAGTAAATCTGCAAGTATAGGAAAATAAGAAGGTGGTTAATGAAAGACGCATGATTTTGCTTCACGCTGTAAGATGAACAGTTCCCAAGATAAGGAGTTTTCAAGTTTTCACACTCAACCTCGTTCTATCCTCAAACAGTGAAACTTAGGAAGTTGAAATTTTATGTGGTAAGTCCTTTGAGTGATAGAAACAATTGGTAAAAATTTCAGATCGATTGTCCGTGGGGGTCGAATTGATCACTTAATCTTACACGGCCTTTCTGAGCTACAGGATCATTTATATCCCCAACTACTCATTATGAGCGTATTTTCAAGCTTTGAATCTCGATAATTAGGGCACATGAAATCCAATTGCCACACATAGTATGTCAGATTGATGGCTTAGAGGTCCCCCTTTTGAATATTCACACTAGAAGTTTACAAGTTGTAACATTTCTGAACTACAGGGTCATTTATATTCTCAATCACTCATTATGTGAATTTTTCAAATTTTGAATTTCGATAATCAGGGCAAATGAAGTCCAATTGTCCCATATAATAAGTCAGATTGATGGCCTCGAGGTTCCCTTATCGAATCTTCAAACCAGAAGTTCATAGGTTGTAAAGTGTTTCAACTACAAGAATATTTATGTGATGTGTGATAATCAGTGGATAACATAATTTTATCTAGATGCAATGGGCATCGTTCCCCAAGTGTCTGAACCTTTGTTTGTTTGTTTGATTTTATGTTTATTATGGCGAGCCTGCCAGCTCGTATCTTGATTCTGATGTACCAGAACCAACTGGTCTGTCCTAATGTAGACAGTTTTAGTAAATTTTGTTTTTCAAAGTCAATATACGATTTTACGTATTCGTTGCCTTATTATAACTGGCGCAATCGGTAGGATTCCGAGAAGATAACATTATTAATATTTTGCATTTTCGCATTAATCTCGGTATTGTGACACCCTCTGGAGGCGACTTGACGAAAAAACAAAGACCACCATTAGATGTTACTTCGAAACCCTTTGGTTCTCACTGAGGAAACTCATCGGGAAGAATTCCAAAAACCTGATTTTCCAAACCTGGCCCTCACGGTCAAGTGCCCTGATTATTGGAATCACCTGTGGACCCACACCAGTACTAATAGTCTAAGGTAAGTCGTTGACTACACCATTAAACTGCTACCTAAATTTATTTAAAAAAACATTTTTTTTCTTTTCTTTTCTTCTTTTTTTCTCTATTTATTAGTTCACGTTAAGTTAAAAGTTAGCGATCACCCAGTTTTATTTTGTCAAAATGACTCAAAGTCCTACTCAAGGCCAACCTTCTGCCAATAATTATTTTTCATATAATAAAGTATTTTAATTAATACAAAAGTTTGAAGGTACTAAAACACAATTGCATAATTTCATAGATATTAGTGATTTCGCTTACAGCTGTTTTGATCCTTAAGAACTGAATATTTTCCAATGTATTATAAAAGCAAAATTAGAAGGTCCCGCTTTGGACTAACTAGCGTCATTGGAACTAAATGATTGGTAAACCATAAAAATATATTGATAAGGAAATTTGGCGAGTCGCATTATATTCATTGTTTAGCCTATTAAATGACCCATTCGAAACAACTTATAAACGAGAAGCCATTACAATTTGTTCAGCGTGTCGAAAACCACCTGTTGGGAATTCAAAAAATTATTAAATATGATACTGGATACAATGCATCTGCTCGGAAAGTTTTACGCGAATATCATGAAAAATTCGCCCTTTTAACCCTTACGAATGCTCTAAAAGATCCTCTTTGCACAACCATTCGTTTACAAAAACCCGCGTCTATTGCAGAATTAATAAATTTAATAAATGATTTTGAAAATCAACAATTCATGCTTAAACAAAGCACTTGTCCTTTTACTAATGCTAATTCACAAAATTTGTCATTAAATACCATTCCGCAACATCCTCAAACCTCTTCAAGTAAACCTCCAATTAAATTTGTTATTAAAAAATGTTCTTTTTGTAATAAACTTAGGCATAGTGTGGAATCTTGCTACACTAAACAAGCCTCAATAAAAACTGAAGAATCTTCAAGTTCAACTAAAACTTATACAGATCAGTCTGTTATCAATAATCAACTGAAACATGAATCCGCTGATCAAATTTTGGAGTACGAAATACTTGACGAAAATTTTTGTGTAGCGGCATCGGGAAATTAGAACCTAGATCCATCTCACCATGTCAACGATATGAGCGAATTAGAAATTTAACCCTGACTGAACCTGAACTGATATTTCCACAAGTAAAAAACACTAATTTGAAATTTCTGGTGGACTCTAGAACTTCGATTTCAACCATTAAACCCAATAAAATTCAAAACTTAAAAGCGCTTCGCTACAAAAATATGAATGTTTCCGGTATCGAAGGGAAAAATATCATGGCGACCAAAAGTATTCATTTAAAATTACTAAATAAACTCCATAAATTTTATGTTCTCGACTTAATGTCCTGTTTTGATGGAATTCTAGGCTTAGACTTATTAAAAGCACATAACTGTTAAATTAATTTTTCCAAACATCTTCTCTTAACCGCTATTCGGAGAATCTCCTTTGCGACCTTCAAAACCAGTGACACTGCTGTAATTAAAGACCAAAATTCAGACGAATTGATTCATAACACTACGATTATATCGGAGCAAGTATTGGAACCAAGAACGCAAACGATAGTCGTTTTAGTACGTTTTTATCAATTTGGTTCTATTTCGAGCCAATATAGACAGATTTGGCTGAAATAAGAAAAATCGGTGGATTTAAGCAAATTCCTTGATGAAACGCTCGTGTCTGACAGATTTCGCTTGTTTCTGCCTATTTTAATCATTTTGGCACGTTTTCATGAATTTGGTTCAATTTGAAGCCAAAATAGACAGTTTTGGCCGAAATCAACCCAAATCAGACGATTTGAGCAAATTCCGTGATGAAACGATAGTTTATGACCGATTTCGTTCGTTTCTGCCTATTTTATCATATTGGCACGTTTTCATCAATTTGGTTCAATTTGAATCCAAAATAGACAGATTTGGCTGAAATAAGAAAAATCGGTGGATTTAAGCAAATTCCTTGATGAAACGATCGTGTCTGACAGATTTCGCTCGTTTCTGCTTGTTTTAGTCATTTTGGCACGTTTTCATCAATTTGGTGCAATTTGAAGCCAAAATAGACAGTTTTAGCCGAAATCAACCCAAATCAGACGATTTGAGCAAATTCCGTGATGAAACGATAGTTTATGACCGATTTCGCTCGTTTCTGCCTATTTTATCATATTGGCACGTTTTCATCAATTTGGTTCAATTTGAATCCAAAATAGACAGATTTGGCCGAAATAAGCCAAATCGGTCGATATCAACAAATTCAGAGATGAAACGATCGTTTCTGACCGATTTCGCTCGTTTCTGCTTGTTTTAGTCATTTTGGCACGATTTCATCAATTTGGTGCAATTTGAAGCCAAAATACCCAGATTTGGCCGAAATAAGCCAAATCGGCCGATTTGAGCAAATTCCTTGATGAAACGATCGTTTGTGACCGATTTCGCTCGTTTCTGCCTGTTTTAGTCATTTTGGCATGTTTTCATCAATTTGGTGCAATTTCAAGCCAAAATAGACAGATTTGGCCGAAATAAGCCAAATCGGTCGATATGAGCAAATTCAGAGATGAAACGATCGTTTCTGACCGATTTCGCTCGTTTCTGCCTGTTTTAGTCATTTTGGCACGTTTTCATCCATTAGGTTCTGTTTCCATCCAAAATAGACAGATTTGGCCGAAATAAGCCAAATAGGTCGCAATTCGCAAATTCCTTGATGAAACGATCGTTTCTGACCGATTTCGCTGGTTTCTGCCTGTTTTAGTCATTTTGGCACGTTTTCATCAATTTGGTGCAATTTCAAGCCAAAATAGACAGATTTGGCCGAAATAAGCCAAATCGGCCGATTTGAGCAAATTCCTTGATGAAACGATCGTTTCTGACCGATTTCGCTCGTTTCTGCCTGTTTTAGTCATTTTGGCACGTTTTCATCAATTTGGTTCTGTTTCCATCCAAAATAGACAGATTTGGCCGAAATATGCCAAATCGGTCGATTTGAGCAAATTCAGAGATGAAACGATCGTTTCTGACCGATTTCGCTCGTTTCTGCTTGTTTTAGTCATTTTGGCACGATTTCATCAATTTGGTGCAATTTGAATCCAAAATAGACAAATTTGGCCGAAATAAGCCAAATCGGCCGATTTGAGCAAATTCCTTGATGAAACGATCGTTTCTGACCGATTTCGCTCGTTTCTGCCTGTTTTAGTCATTTTGGCACGTTTTCATCAATTTGGTTCTGTTTCCATCCAAAATAGACAGATTTGGCCGAAATAAGCCAAATCGGTCGATATCAACAAATTCAGAGATGAAACGATCGTTTCTGACCGATTTCGCTCGTTTCTGCTTGTTTTAGTCATTTTGGCACGATTTCATCAATTTGGTGCAATTTGAAGCCAAAATACCCAGATTTGGCCGAAATAAGCCAAATCGGCCGATTTGAGCAAATTCCTTGATGAAACGATCGTTTGTGACCGATTTCGCTCGTTTCTGCCTGTTTTAGTCATTTTGGCATGTTTTCATCAATTTGGTGCAATTTCAAGCCAAAATAGACAGATTTGGCCGAAATAAGCCAAATCGGTCGATATGAGCAAATTCAGAGATGAAACGATCGTTTCTGACCGATTTCGCTCGTTTCTGCCTGTTTTAGTCATTTTGGCACGTTTTCATCCATTAGGTTCTGTTTCCATCCAAAATAGACAGATTTGGCCGAAATAAGCCAAATAGGTCGCAATTCGCAAATTCCTTGATGAAACGATCGTTTCTGACCGATTTCGCTGGTTTCTGCCTGTTTTAGTCATTTTGGCACGTTTTCATCAATTTGGTGCAATTTCAAGCCAAAATAGACAGATTTGGCCGAAATAAGCCAAATCGGCCGATTTGAGCAAATTCCTTGATGAAACGATCGTTTCTGACCGATTTCGCTCGTTTCTGCCTGTTTTAGTCATTTTGGCACGTTTTCATCAATTTGGTTCTGTTTCCATCCAAAATAGACAGATTTGGCCGAAATATGCCAAATCGGTCGATTTGAGCAAATTCAGAGATGAAACGATCGTTTCTGACCGATTTCGCTCGTTTCTGCTTGTTTTAGTCATTTTGGCACGATTTCATCAATTTGGTGCAATTTGAATCCAAAATAGACAAATTTGGCCGAAATAAGCCAAATCGGCCGATTTGAGCAAATTCCTTGATGAAACGATCGTTTCTGACCGATTTCGCTCGTTTCTGCCTGTTTTAGTCATTTTGGCACGTTTTCATCAATTTGGTTCTGTTTCCATCCAAAATAGACAGATTTGGCCGAAATAAGCCAAATCGGTCGATATGAGCAAATTCAGAGATGAAACCATCGTTTCTGACCGATTTCGCTCGTTTCTGCTTGTTTTAGTCATTTTGGCACGATTTCATCAATTTGGTGCAATTTGAAGCCAAAATACCCAGATTTGGCCGAAATAAGCCAAATCGGCCGATTTGAGCAAATTCCTTGATGAAACGATCGTTTGTGACCGATTTCGCTCGTTTCTGCCTGTTTTAGTCATTTTGGCATGTTTTCATCAATTTGGTGCAATTTCAAGCCAAAATAGACAGATTTGGCCGAAATAAGCCAAATCGATCGATATGAGCAAATTCAGAGATGAAACCATCGTTTCTGACCGATTTCGCTCGTTTCTGCCTGTTTTAGTCATTTTGGCACGTTTTCATCCATTTGGTTCTGTTTCCATCCAAAATAGACAGATTTGGCCGAAATAAGCCAAATCGGCCGAATTGAGCAAATTCCTTGATGAAACGATCGTTTCTGACCGATTTCGTTCGTTTTTGCCTGTTTTAGTCATTTTGGCACGTTTTCATCAATTTGGTGCAATTTCAAGCCAAAATAGACAGATTTGGCCGAAATAAGCCAAATCGATCGATATGAGCAAATTCAGAGATGAAACCATCGTTTCTGACCGATTTCGCTCGTTTCTGCCTGTTTTAGTCATTTTGGCACGTTTTCATCCATTAGGTTCTGTTTCCATCCAAAATAGACAGATTTGGCCGAAATAAGCCAAATCGGCCGATTGGAGCAAATTCCTTGATGAAACGATCGTTTCTGACCGATTTCGCTCGTTTCTGCCTGTTTTAGTCATTTCGGCACGTTTTCATCAATTTGGTTCTGTTTCCATCCAAAATAGACAGATTTGGCCGAAATAAGCCAAATTGGTCGATTTGAGCAAATTCAGAGATGAAACGATCGTTTCTGACCGATTTCGCTCGTTTCTGCCTGTTTTAGTCATTTTGGCACGTTTTCATCAATTTGGTGCAATTTCAAGCCAAAATAGACAGATTTGGCCGAAATAAGCCAAATCGATCGATATGAGCAAATTCAGAGATGAAACCATCGTTTCTGACCGATTTCGCTCGTTTCTGCCTGTTTTAGTCATTTTGGCACGTTTTCATCCATTAGGTTCTGTTTCCATCCAAAATAGACAGATTTGGCCGAAATAAGCCAAATCGGCCGATTGGAGCAAATTCCTTGATGAAACGATCGTTTCTGACCGATTTCGCTCGTTTCTGCCTGTTTTAGTCATTTCGGCACGTTTTCATCAATTTGGTTCTGTTTCCATCCAAAATAGACAGATTTGGCCGAAATAAGCCAAATTGGTCGATTTGAGCAAATTCAGAGATGAAACGATCGTTTCTGACCGATTTCGCTCGTTTCTGCCTGTTTTAGTCATTTTGGCACGTTTTCATCAATTTGATGCAATTTGAATCCAAAATAGACAGATTTGGCCGAAATAAGCCAAATTGGTCGATTTGAGCAAATTCAGAGATGAAACGATCGTTTCTGACCGATTTCGTTCGTTTCTGCCTGTTTTAGTCATTTTGGCACGTTTTCATCAATTTGGTACAATTTCAAGCCAAAATAGACAGATTTGTCCGAAATAAGCCAAATCGGCCGATTTGGCACGTTTTCATCAATTTGGTTCTGTTTTCATCCAAAATAGACAGATTTGGCCGAAATAAGCCAAATCGGTCGATTTGAGCAAATTCCTGGATGAAACGATCGTTTCTGACCGATTTCGCTCGTTTCTGCCTGTTTTAGTCATTTTGGCACGTTTTCATCAATTTGGTTCTGTTTCCATCCAAAATGGACAGATTTGGCCGAAATAAGCCAAATCGGTCGATTTGAGCAAATTCCTGGATGAAACCATCGTTTCTGACCGATTTCGCTCGTTTCTGCCTGTTTTAGTCATTTTGGCACGTTTTCATCAATTTGGTGCAATTTGAATCCAAAATAGACAGATTTGGCCGAAATAAGCCAAATCGGTCGATTTGAGCAAATTCAGAGATGAAACGATCGTTTCTGACCGATTTCGCTCGTTTCTGCTTGTTTTAGTCATTTTGGCACGATTTCATCAATTTGGTGCAATTTGAATCCAAAATAGACAAATTTGGCCGAAATAAGCCAAATCGGCCGATTTGAGCAAATTCCTTGATGAAACGATCGTTTCTGACCGATTTCGCTCGTTTCTGCCTGTTTTAGTCATTTTGGCACGTTTTCATCAATTTGGTGCAATTTGAATCCAAAATAGACAGATTTGGCCGAAATAAGCCAAATCGGCCGATTTGAGCAAATTCCTTGATGAAACGATCGTTTCTGACCGATTTCGCTCGTTTCTGCCTGTTTTAGTCATTTTGGCACGTTTTCATCCATTTGGTTCTGTTTCCATCCAAAATAGACAGATTTGGCCGAAATAAGCCAAATCGGTCGATTTGAGCAAATTCAGAGATGAAACGATCGTTTCTGACCGATTTCGCTCGTTTCTGCCTGTTTTAGTCATTTTGGCACGTTTTCATCAATTTGGTGCAATTTGAATCCAAAATAGACAGATTTGGCCGAAATAAGCCAAATCGGCCGATTTGAGCAAATTCCTTGATGAAACGATCGTTTCTGACCGATTTCGCTCATTTCTGCCTGTTTTAGTCATTTTGGCACGTTTTCATCAATTTGGTTCTGTTTCCATCCAAAATGGACAGATTTGGCCGAAATAAGCCAAATCGGTCGATTTGAGCAAATTCCTGGATGTAACGATCGTTTCTGACCGATTTCGCTCGTTTTTGCCTGTTTTAGTCATTTTGGCACGTTTTCATCAATTTGGTGCAATTTGAATCCAAAATAGACAGATTTGGCCGAAATAAGCCAAATCGGCCGATTTGAGCAAATTCCTTGATGAAACGATCGTTTCTGACCGATTTCGCTCGTTTCTGCCTGTTTTAGTCATTTTGGCACGTTTTCATCCATTAGGTTCTGTTTCCATCCAAAATAGACAGATTTGGCCGAAATAAGCCAAATCGGCCGATTGGAGCAAATTCCTTGATGAAACGATCGTTTCTGACCGATTTCGCTCGTTTCTGCCTGTTTTAGTCATTTCGGCACGTTTTCATCAATTTGGTTCTGTTTCCATCCAAAATAGACAGATTTGGCCGAAATAAGCCAAATTGGTCGATTTGAGCAAATTCAGAGATGAAACGATCGTTTCTGACCGATTTCGCTCGTTTCTGCCTGTTTTAGTCATTTTGGCACGTTTTCATCAATTTGATGCAATTTGAATCCAAAATAGACAGATTTGGCCGAAATAAGCCAAATTGGTCGATTTGAGCAAATTCAGAGATGAAACGATCGTTTCTGACCGATTTCGTTCGTTTCTGCCTGTTTTAGTCATTTTGGCACGTTTTCATCAATTTGGTACAATTTCAAGCCAAAATAGACAGATTTGTCCGAAATAAGCCAAATCGGCCGATTTGGCACGTTTTCATCAATTTGGTTCTGTTTTCATCCAAAATAGACAGATTTGGCCGAAATAAGCCAAATCGGTCGATTTGAGCAAATTCCTGGATGAAACGATCGTTTCTGACCGATTTCGCTCGTTTCTGCCTGTTTTAGTCATTTTGGCACGTTTTCATCAATTTGGTTCTGTTTCCATCCAAAATGGACAGATTTGGCCGAAATAAGCCAAATCGGTCGATTTGAGCAAATTCCTGGATGAAACCATCGTTTCTGACCGATTTCGCTCGTTTCTGCCTGTTTTAGTCATTTTGGCACGTTTTCATCAATTTGGTGCAATTTGAATCCAAAATAGACAGATTTGTCCGAAATAAGCCAAATCGGCCGATTTGGCACGTTTTCATCAATTTGGTTCTGTTTCCATCCAAAATGGACAGATTTGGCCGAAATAAGCCAAATCGGTCGATTTGAGCAAATTCCTGGATGTAACGATCGTTTCTGACCGATTTCGCTCGTTTTTGCCTGTTTTAGTCATTTTGGCACGTTTTCATCAATTTGGTGCAATTTGAATCCAAAATAGACAGATTTGGCCGAAATAAGCCAAATCGGCCGATTTGAGCAAATTCCTTGATGAAACGATCGTTTCTGACCGATTTCGCTCGTTTCTGCCTGTTTTAGTCATTTTGGCACGTTTTCATCCATTTGGTTCTGTTTCCATCCAAAATAGACAGATTTGGCCGAAATAAGCCAAATCGGTCGATTTGAGCAAATTCAGAGATGAAACGATCGTTTCTGACCGATTTCGCTCGTTTCTGCCTGTTTTAGTCATTTTGGCACGTTTTCATCAATTTGGTGCAATTTGAATCCAAAATAGACAGATTTGGCCGAAATAAGCCAAATCGGCCGATTTGAGCAAATTCCTTGATGAAACGATCGTTTCTGACCGATTTCGCTCATTTCTGCCTGTTTTAGTCATTTTGGCACGTTTTCATCAATTTGGTTCTGTTTCCATCCAAAATAGACAGATTTGGCCGAAATAAGCCAAATTGGTCGATTTGAGCAAATTCAGAGATGAAACGATCGTTTCTGACCGATTTCGCTCGTTTCTGCCTGTTTTAGTCATTTTGGCACGTTTTCATCAATTTGGTTCTGTTTCCATCCAAAATAGACAGATTTGGCCGAAATAAGCCAAATCGGCCGATTTGAGCAAATTCTTGATGAAACGATCGTTTCTGACCGATTTCGTTCGTTTCTGCCTGTTTTAGTCATTTTGGCACGTTTTCATCAATTTGGTGCAATTTCAAGCCAAAATAGACAGATTTGTCCGAAATAAGCCAAATCGGCCGATTTGGCACGTTTTCATCAATTTGGTTCTGTTTCCATCCAAAATAGACAGATTTGGCCGAAATAAGCCAAATCGGTCGATTTGAGCAAATTCCTGGATGTAACGATCGTTTCTGACCGATTTCGCTCGTTTCTGCCTGTTTTAGTCATTTTGGCACGTTTTCATCAATTTGGTTCTGTTTCCATCCAAAATAGACAGATTTGGCCGAAATATGCCAAATCGGTCGATTTGAGCAAATTCAGAGATGAAACGATCGTTTCTGACCGATTTCGCTCGTTTCTGCTTGTTTTAGTCATTTTGGCACGATTTCATCAATTTGGTGCAATTTGAATCCAAAATAGACAAATTTGGCCGAAATAAGCCAAATCGGCCGATTTGAGCAAATTCCTTGATGAAACGATCGTTTCTGACCGATTTCGCTCGTTTCTGCCTGTTTTAGTCATTTTGGCACGTTTTCATCAATTTGGTTCTGTTTCCATCCAAAATAGACAGATTTGGCCGAAATAAGCCAAATCGGTCGATATGAGCAAATTCAGAGATGAAACCATCGTTTCTGACCGATTTCGCTCGTTTCTGCTTGTTTTAGTCATTTTGGCACGATTTCATCAATTTGGTGCAATTTGAAGCCAAAATACCCAGATTTGGCCGAAATAAGCCAAATCGGCCGATTTGAGCAAATTCCTTGATGAAACGATCGTTTGTGACCGATTTCGCTCGTTTCTGCCTGTTTTAGTCATTTTGGCATGTTTTCATCAATTTGGTGCAATTTCAAGCCAAAATAGACAGATTTGGCCGAAATAAGCCAAATCGATCGATATGAGCAAATTCAGAGATGAAACCATCGTTTCTGACCGATTTCGCTCGTTTCTGCCTGTTTTAGTCATTTTGGCACGTTTTCATCCATTTGGTTCTGTTTCCATCCAAAATAGACAGATTTGGCCGAAATAAGCCAAATCGGCCGAATTGAGCAAATTCCTTGATGAAACGATCGTTTCTGACCGATTTCGTTCGTTTTTGCCTGTTTTAGTCATTTTGGCACGTTTTCATCAATTTGGTGCAATTTCAAGCCAAAATAGACAGATTTGGCCGAAATAAGCCAAATCGATCGATATGAGCAAATTCAGAGATGAAACCATCGTTTCTGACCGATTTCGCTCGTTTCTGCCTGTTTTAGTCATTTTGGCACGTTTTCATCCATTAGGTTCTGTTTCCATCCAAAATAGACAGATTTGGCCGAAATAAGCCAAATCGGCCGATTGGAGCAAATTCCTTGATGAAACGATCGTTTCTGACCGATTTCGCTCGTTTCTGCCTGTTTTAGTCATTTCGGCACGTTTTCATCAATTTGGTTCTGTTTCCATCCAAAATAGACAGATTTGGCCGAAATAAGCCAAATTGGTCGATTTGAGCAAATTCAGAGATGAAACGATCGTTTCTGACCGATTTCGCTCGTTTCTGCCTGTTTTAGTCATTTTGGCACGTTTTCATCAATTTGATGCAATTTGAATCCAAAATAGACAGATTTGGCCGAAATAAGCCAAATTGGTCGATTTGAGCAAATTCAGAGATGAAACGATCGTTTCTGACCGATTTCGTTCGTTTCTGCCTGTTTTAGTCATTTTGGCACGTTTTCATCAATTTGGTACAATTTCAAGCCAAAATAGACAGATTTGTCCGAAATAAGCCAAATCGGCCGATTTGGCACGTTTTCATCCATTAGGTTCTGTTTCCATCCAAAATAGACAGATTTGGCCGAAATAAGCCAAATCGATCGATATGAGCAAATTCAGAGATGAAACCATCGTTTCTGACCGATTTCGCTCGTTTCTGCCTGTTTTAGTCATTTTGGCACGTTTTCATCCATTTGGTTCTGTTTCCATCCAAAATAGACAGATTTGGCCGAAATAAGCCAAATCGGCCGAATTGAGCAAATTCCTTGATGAAACGATCGTTTCTGACCGATTTCGTTCGTTTTTGCCTGTTTTAGTCATTTTGGCACGTTTTCATCAATTTGGTGCAATTTCAAGCCAAAATAGACAGATTTGGCCGAAATAAGCCAAATCGATCGATATGAGCAAATTCAGAGATGAAACCATCGTTTCTGACCGATTTCGCTCGTTTCTGCCTGTTTTAGTCATTTTGGCACGTTTTCATCCATTAGGTTCTGTTTCCATCCAAAATAGACAGATTTGGCCGAAATAAGCCAAATCGGCCGATTGGAGCAAATTCCTTGATGAAACGATCGTTTCTGACCGATTTCGCTCGTTTCTGCCTGTTTTAGTCATTTCGGCACGTTTTCATCAATTTGGTTCTGTTTCCATCCAAAATAGACAGATTTGGCCGAAATAAGCCAAATTGGTCGATTTGAGCAAATTCAGAGATGAAACGATCGTTTCTGACCGATTTCGCTCGTTTCTGCCTGTTTTAGTCATTTTGGCACGTTTTCATCAATTTGATGCAATTTGAATCCAAAATAGACAGATTTGGCCGAAATAAGCCAAATTGGTCGATTTGAGCAAATTCAGAGATGAAACGATCGTTTCTGACCGATTTCGTTCGTTTCTGCCTGTTTTAGTCATTTTGGCACGTTTTCATCAATTTGGTACAATTTCAAGCCAAAATAGACAGATTTGTCCGAAATAAGCCAAATCGGCCGATTTGGCACGTTTTCATCAATTTGGTTCTGTTTTCATCCAAAATAGACAGATTTGGCCGAAATAAGCCAAATCGGTCGATTTGAGCAAATTCCTGGATGAAACGATCGTTTCTGACCGATTTCGCTCGTTTCTGCCTGTTTTAGTCATTTTGGCACGTTTTCATCAATTTGGTTCTGTTTCCATCCAAAATGGACAGATTTGGCCGAAATAAGCCAAATCGGTCGATTTGAGCAAATTCCTGGATGAAACCATCGTTTCTGACCGATTTCGCTCGTTTCTGCCTGTTTTAGTCATTTTGGCACGTTTTCATCAATTTGGTGCAATTTGAATCCAAAATAGACAGATTTGGCCGAAATAAGCCAAATCGGTCGATTTGAGCAAATTCAGAGATGAAACGATCGTTTCTGACCGATTTCGCTCGTTTCTGCCTGTTTTAGTCATTTTGGCACGTTTTCATCAATTTGGTGCAATTTGAATCCAAAATAGACAGATTTGGCCGAAATAAGCCAAATCGGCCGATTTGAGCAAATTCCTTGATGAAACGATCGTTTCTGACCGATTTCGCTCGTTTCTGCCTGTTTTAGTCATTTTGGCACGTTTTCATCAATTTGGTTCTGTTTCCATCCAAAATAGACAGATTTGGCCGAAATAAGCCAAATCGGCCGATTTGAGCAAATTCTTGATGAAACGATCGTTTCTGACCGATTTCGTTCGTTTCTGCCTGTTTTAGTCATTTTGGCACGTTTTCATCAATTTGGTGCAATTTCAAGCCAAAATAGACAGATTTGTCCGAAATAAGCCAAATCGGCCGATTTGGCACGTTTTCATCAATTTGGTTCTGTTTCCATCCAAAATAGACAGATTTGGCCGAAATAAGCCAAATCGGCCGATTTGAGCAAATTCAGAGATGAAACGATCGTTTCTGACCGATTTCGCTCATTTCTGCCTGTTTTAGTCATTTTGGCACGTTTTCATCAATTTGGTTCTGTTTCCATCCAAAATGGACAGATTTGGCCGAAATAAGCCAAATCGGTCGATTTGAGCAAATTCCTGGATGTAACGATCGTTTCTGACCGATTTCGCTCGTTTTTGCCTGTTTTAGTCATTTTGGCACGTTTTCATCAATTTGGTGCAATTTGAATCCAAAATAGACAGATTTGGCCGAAATAAGCCAAATCGGCCGATTTGAGCAAATTCCTTGATGAAACGATCGTTTCTGACCGATTTCGCTCGTTTCTGCCTGTTTTAGTCATTTTGGCACGTTTTCATCCATTTGGTTCTGTTTCCATCCAAAATAGACAGATTTGGCCGAAATAAGCCAAATCGGTCGATTTGAGCAAATTCAGAGATGAAACGATCGTTTCTGACCGATTTCGCTCGTTTCTGCCTGTTTTAGTCATTTTGGCACGTTTTCATCAATTTGGTGCAATTTGAATCCAAAATAGACAGATTTGGCCGAAATAAGCCAAATCGGCCGATTTGAGCAAATTCCTTGATGAAACGATCGTTTCTGACCGATTTCGCTCATTTCTGCCTGTTTTAGTCATTTTGGCACGTTTTCATCAATTTGGTTCTGTTTCCATCCAAAATAGACAGATTTGGCCGAAATAAGCCAAATTGGTCGATTTGAGCAAATTCAGAGATGAAACGATCGTTTCTGACCGATTTCGCTCGTTTCTGCCTGTTTTAGTCATTTTGGCACGTTTTCATCAATTTGGTTCTGTTTCCATCCAAAATAGACAGATTTGGCCGAAATAAGCCAAATCGGCCGATTTGAGCAAATTCTTGATGAAACGATCGTTTCTGACCGATTTCGTTCGTTTCTGCCTGTTTTAGTCATTTTGGCACGTTTTCATCAATTTGGTGCAATTTCAAGCCAAAATAGACAGATTTGTCCGAAATAAGCCAAATCGGCCGATTTGGCACGTTTTCATCAATTTGGTTCTGTTTCCATCCAAAATAGACAGATTTGGCCGAAATAAGCCAAATCGGTCGATTTGAGCAAATTCCTGGATGTAACGATCGTTTCTGACCGATTTCGCTCGTTTCTGCCTGTTTTAGTCATTTTGGCACGTTTTCATCAATTTGGTGCAATTTGAATCCAAAATAGACAGGTTTGGCCGAAATAAGCCAAATCGGCCGATTTGAGCAAATTCAGAGATGAAACGATCGTTTCTAACCGATTTCGCTTGTTTCTGCTTGTTTTAGTTATTTTGGCACGTTTTCATCAATTTGGTGCAATTTGAATCCAAAATAGACAGATGTGACCGAAATAAGCCAAATCGGCCGATTTGAGCAAATTCCTTGATGAAACGATCGTTTCTGACCGATTTCGCTCGTTTCTGCCTGTTTTAGTCATTTTGTCACGTTTTCATCAATTTGATGCAATTTGAATCCAAAATAGACAGATTTGGCCGAAATAAGCCAAATTGGTCGATTTGAGCAAATTCAGAGATGAAACGATCGTTTCTGACCGATTTCGCTCGTTTCTGCCTGTTTTAGTCATTTTGGCACGTTTTCATCAATTTGGTTCTGTTTCCATCCAAAATAGACAAATTTGGCCGAAATAAGCCAAATCGGCCGAATTGAGCAAATTCCTTGATGAAACGATCGTTTCTGACCGATTTCGCTCGTTTCTGCCTGTTTTAGTCATTTTGGCACGTTTTCATCAATTTGGTGCAATTTCAAGCCAAAATAGACAGATTTGGCCGAAATAAGCCAAATCGATCGATATGAGCAAATTCAGAGATGAAACCATCGTTTCTGACCGATTTCGCTCGTTTCTGCCTGTTTTAGTCATTTTGGCACGTTTTCATCAATTTGGTGCAATTTCAAGCCAAAATAGACAGATTTGGCCGAAATAAGCCAAATCGATCGATATGAGCAAATTCAGAGATGAAACCATCGTTTCTGTCCGATTTCGCTCGTTTCTGCCTGTTTTAGTCATTTTGGCACGTTTTCATCAATTTGGTGCAATTTAAATCCAAAATAGACAGATTTGGCCGAAATAAGCCAAATCGGTCGATTTGAGCAAATTCAGAGATGAAACGATCGTTTCTGACCGATTTCGCTCGTTTCTGCCTGTTTTAGTCATTTTGGCACGTTTTCATCAATTTGATGCAATTTGAATCCAAAATAGACAGATTTGGCCGAAATAAGCCAAATCGGCCGATTTGAGCAAATTCCTTGATGAAACGTTCGTTTCTGACCGATTTCGCTCATTTCTGCCTGTTTTAGTCATTTTGGCACGTTTTCATCAATTTGGTTCTGTTTCCATCCAAAATGGACAGATTTGGCCGAAATAAGCCAAATCGGTCGATTTGAGCAAATTCCTGGATGTAACGATCGTTTCTGACCGATTTCGCTCGTTTCTGCCTGTTTTAGTCATTTTGGCACGTTTTCATCAATTTGGTTCTGTTTCCTTCCAAAATAGACAGATTTGGCCGAAATAAGCCAAATCGGCCGATTTGAGCAAATTCAGAGATGAAACGATCGTTTCTGACCGATTTCGCTCGTTTCTGCCTGTTTTAGTCATTTTGGCACGTTTTCATCCATTTCGTTCTGTTTCCATCCAAAATAGACAGATTTGGCCGAAATAAGCCAAATCAGCCGATTTGAGCAAATTCCTTGATGAAACGATCGTTTCTGACCGATTTCGCTCGTTTCTGCCTGTTTTAGTCATTTTGGCACGTTTTCATCCATTTGGTTCCGTTTCCATCCATAATAGACAGATTTGGTCGAAATAAGCCAATTCGGCCGATTTGAGCAAATTCAGAGATGAAACGATCGTTTCTGACCGATTTCGCTCGTTTCTGCCTGTTTTAGTCATTTTGGCACGTTTTCATCCATTAGGTTCTGTTTCCATCCAAAATAGACAGATTTGGCCGAAATAAGCCAAATAGGTCGATTTGAGCAAATTCAGAGATGAAACGATCGTTTCTGACCGATTTCGCTCGTTTCTGCCTGTTTTAGTCATTTTGGCACGTTTTCATCAATTTGGTTCTGTTTCCATCCAAAATAGACAGATTTGGCCGAAATAAGCCAAATCGGCCGATTTGAGCAAATTCCTTGATGAAACGGTCGTTTCTGACCGATTTCGCTCGTTTCTGCCTGTTTTAGTCATTTTAGCACGTTTTCATCAATTTGGTGCAATTTCAAGCCAAAATAGACAGATTTGGCCGAAATAAGCCAAATCGGTCGTTATGAGCAAATTCAGAGATGAAACGATCGTTTCTGACCGATTTCGCTCGTTTCTGCCTGTTTTAGTCATTTTGGCACGTTTTCATCCATTTGGTTCTGTTTCCATCCAAAATAGACAGATTTGGCCGAAATAAGCCAAATCGGCCGATTGGAGCAAATTCCTTGATGAAACGATCGTTTCTGACCGATTTCGCTCGTTTCTGCCTGTTTTAGTCATTTTGGCACGAGTTATATCTTGATATTGAGTTAGAGCCTTTTTAAAAAACACAAACTTTCACAGACCGAATTTATTACAAAAAACTTCTTAATGACCTTCTATACTAACAACCAGAACAATAATAATAATCCTTTCTCTTAATTAACTACTTTATATAAAATAAATGCTTAGCTTAGGAAAAATACATTATGCGTTCTAGTTAGGACAATGCATCGAGAAACTTCCCTATGGTGTCTGTTGTTTATGTCTGCAAAATAATACTGACGCGTCTATCTGGCGCCCGTGCATCTAGTAAGTTCCATTAGGTATCCCATGATATAACTCCTCCCTCCTTAAGTTCCAAGTTACTAGGCGAGCCTTGGAAGTTGGATAGTTTCTGGTAGGGCTTCGTTGGTTTCATTGGGTTTACTTCTTCGAATCCTCGGTAGCAATATCTTGCTCCAAATGGTTCCTAAACAAAGTCCAATTAATACCACATATATGAGCAAAGTCCACACGCTCGGTGAAATGGAGATTTCTTTCGTCATCAGGGCTGGGCTGACTGATTCCTGTAAAATTTCACTTTTTAGTTTATGAAAGTCATCTAACTTAAGTTCTGGTAAATGTAAGCTCAAGTTCACACTCTGTCTAATTTTATAATCTTTATTTAAGTCCGGAAACAGTATTGGTTGTACGTCGGTTTTTACAATATTAAGTTTATTGTTCACAATTTTGTCACCAATAGAAATTCTGGATCCCTAGGAATTTCACATAAAAATGTCCCCTTTATAGTTCTTGCTTCGTTTTGTCCTTCCTGACAGGACATCCGCAGGGTTTCATCTTCTGGACATACCAAGATCCATTTGTTGGTATTTCCCAGTTGATTCAGTATTACTTCTGTAATTTTGACTTCCACCTGGTTGCATGTGGGTATGGCTCCATTAGAAATTAACAATTTGACTTCACAAGGGGCCTCATCGTGAATTTCTGTTAAGTCCTCCTGAGGGCATAGGTATACATCTGACGAAATCCTCTGGCATTCCTCTTCTTTGTAAGTATAGTACAATTGACTGATTATTAAGAATTTATTTCGCGGTATGATGACCTTAAACAAACCTTCCACATATACAGGGACGGAATACAAGTGGAAATAGGTAAAATATTGGTCATGGACAATTGGGACATGAAGAATATATGTTATTTTATTATTTGATATAAAACATTCCACATTAATTATTTTCTCAAAAATCAAAGTATTTTCAAATGTTACAATTAAGGGCAATTGGTCTTTTCCTAGTTGATTTTGTAAAATAAGCAATTCATTGTATAAATCTCTCGTTTCAATAATACTTGGGTGCATGACCTTAAGTTTAGCGAATGTTATTGAATTTTCTACGTCTTGGAGTACAGAATTAATTAATTCGTATATGTCAATCATTTCACTAATTATTTCCTTTAGTAGGATATAATCCCTATTATTGCCTGAAATTTTGATATACGGTAAAACTTGATTAATTTTTTCTTCGATTAGCTTATCATTTTTATAAAGTTGCAATATAGTCCTATTGAATTTCTTTAACACGGTTAATGATAATGATCTTTGATTCAGGATGTTTTGTTGCAAATTCTTTTGATTCATTTGAAGAGTATTTATGAGTTTTTCATATTTTTCCCCATCATCTGCATCTAGATTTCCTGTTACTTTCTTAAATATCGTGCCAAGGCCATTTATTAGTCCACGTTTCGTTCTTTGATTATTCGGTACAACTCTACCTAGTTTATTTTCTACTTTTTCCTGAATAACCTTTAGTATCTCTAAGGAATTCTTAAATTCCTTTAAATGATTTACTTCCTCTATTGTCCTGGTTATACTAATAATTCTCTTGTTTAATATATCTATTTGGTATATAATAGGATTTAAATCATAATAGTGAATCATATCATGAGTACTTTCTATCATTTTTGCATTACCAATCTTTATAGGTATAATACCCGGGTTATCGTTTAGCTCGCGTATTCCGACGGCCTCTTGAACTTGAACTCCGAGTGAACCCGCAAGAATGCTGAAACATAATACCAGACATTACTGATAGCGTACCAAAGGAACGTGTAAATATTAGTCAGTATGCTAATGTAGTACTAAACGAATCGCGTAAATAACTTAATCTATTTATGAATAAATGATACCTATGAGCTAATACTATGTGTTAGTGTCGAAACTATATCTATTCCTGAAAGGTCGTTTAACATTGTCCATGTGAATTTTCCTATGTTCTTTACTAGTTAATGTTTTCTTGATAGGGTCAACGGCTATTACCGATGTTAAAGGTTTAAATTTATTGCTTAATTTTTGCCGTGCAATTTCTTTAATGTAAACCTCTTTATTGGGTTCAAACAATGAAGGTTTATCTCTATTTTCATTAATTTTTCCTATTACTTTTTCCTTCTTTTGAGCTAATCTCTCATTTATCTCTGAATATAATAATTTGGTCCTATCTCTATGTTCCGTTACATAATTAGACATTAACAATTGATCTAAATTTATATTGAACGGGTCTTCATTATTTATGTGACCACTGATTATGTCAATTGGTTTAAAGTTTGTTGCCGAATGTATAGAATGATTATACGCCAGGATAGCATATTTCATTTTTTGTGCTATAGATGATTTCTGCTGCTCTTGATTATTTAGTAATCTTATATGCTCTGTTAATGTAGAATGTAATCTTTCAATTTGTCCATTTGATTGTGGGTGTTCCGGTGAAGAAAAATGAATTTGGACTTTATGTAATTTTAGCAGTTCCGTTATAACGGTATTTTTAAATTCAGTTCCATTATCGACAATTATTTTTGTAGGTATTCCATGGTGCGAGAAAAACATTATCAAATTATCCGCGATCTCTGTTGCTGCTAAGGTATTTAGAGCGTATGCTTGGGCATATTTTGAAAAACTATCGATTATGGTTAGGAATTTCATTTTATCTAAAGTATATGTATCGAGGTGAATGATTTCAAATGGTTTAGTTGCCGTAGGCGTTATGTTCATCTCCATTTTTATAGGATTCCTTGCGTATTTACTCTTCTGGCATACCTCGCATTGATCTATATAAGTTTGAATGGATTCTTTTAAATTTGGCCAATAGTATTTGCATTTTATTCGTTGTTCCGTTTCCTCAATTCCTCGGTGATTAGTTTTACCTTCATGATATGCTTGTATAATTTCGGGTATTTCATTTTTCTCCGTTACATCGATTAGCTTTATGGTACATCTTTTAAATTTCAATGATGGCCACTTAAAATTTTTCCTTACTATTTCGCAAAACAATGGATATAAATCAGGATTCTCAAAATATAGCGAATAAAGTTTTTCGGGTGCTACGTTTTCTATTATGAATTTCATTAGATCTCGTTCAAAATTGTCTTCCGATAATTGTATTAAATACCTCTTTTTCTTTCCAAATAAATCTATTCTTTTTGGTTTAGCTGGTGAATGAAAAACTCGAGATATTATAATCTGATTAGCTCCATAGTTCACCGCACTTTCTACTATAGGTACTCCGACTATTGGATTCTGTTCCGAATTTGTGTGTATCGTGTCATTTGCATTATCTATTTTATCCTCCTGCAATGACTCTTGTATCGTCACTTGGTCTAGATCGTGTTGTACTATCATGGACATTTTATCTATTTCGTCATTTTCCTTTTCTTTTTGTTCCTTATTTATTCCACTAGTGCCTGGGTTTTGCAAACTTTCATTAAATTCGTCCATGTACTTTACTAACTCAGTAAATCCGTTCGTTTCTTTCGTGTGTATTTCTATTCTACTCAAAGCATCAGCATTTGTGTTTAATTTTCTTTTTTCATTTAGGTGATCCGTTCTGATTTTTGAAGAATCTAATACTTGTTTTTGGTTTTGATTAGTTTGAATAAAATTCATTTCTATTGGAATATCGTTTTCGTCGTCATAAACTTCAACTTTAAATGATTCTGAGATATCTAGGACAACAGGCTCAGTTGTATTATTTAGAATTGTTGTCAGAGCATGACCATTTTTTGCTTTTGTGATACAATTTGGAATTTCGCAATTATGTAATCGTTGGTGTGGTATAATTATGTTTCCATCTTGAATATCAGTTTTTATTTTTATTACTTGTTCACTTCTTGGTTGTATGGTTATATTATTAATCTGTTTTTTAGTTTTGTAGAATTGTAAATATATTTTGGCGAATGGTGTCATTAAAATTCCCTTATCATAATCCAATTTTGCTTGTAAGATTCGTAAATTATCCAATCCTATGAGTCCGTCAAAAACATTATGAAATTTAAACAGATAAAATTTCATTGAAATCGGATTAGGTAGGTTAAATAATCTTGACGAAGGAATTTTTGCACTGAATTTATGGGCAGATTGTTGAAAGACTGTCGATACTATAAATGGATCCGCTTCGATACAATTTGGAAAAAATTTAAACGTAACATCAGGATTTATAAAAGATCTTGTCGAACCGCAATCAATTAAAAATTTCAAATTATATTCGGGTAAAGTTACAAACGAAAGTTCACTATCATTATTGTTATTCAAGGAAATAAATTCTGGTGCTATGTGTCGTTGTTTACTTGGTCGGTTCGAGGAAAATTTCGTTCTGATTTATTCATTTGAAAGACTGCTGACTCTGCATTTTCGTAATAATCACCTTGTTGCGACGTATTTCTCCAAGGTTCATCGAATCTTTCTCGAACTGACGATGCGTAATTGTTTTCGTCACCATCATGGTTAAACGTTTCTTTTACGAGGTCCGTATTATATAATTCTTCGACTCTAAAATTAGGTGATTGATTCGGAATTTGTCTATCACGATTTAAATTTTGAAAATTATTTCCATTACGATTATTGGCATAAGGTTTATTAAATCTTGTAGTTTGCCTAGTAGAAATACTCATTGGAGTAGGTTTTGGTAACGATCGATTTTGATTCGGCCTAAAAACGTTTGTAGTAAATCTATTTGTAAAAGGTCGGGAGTTAAATTGCGAATTTTGTTGCATTCGATTTTCCGGTTGAAATTGTCTCGAAAAATTAAAAGACTGATCATTCGAATTATTTGGGCTAAAATTATTACGTTGGACATTATTGTTTGAAAATCTATTATTAGATATTCTAGGATTTTGAACATTAGATCTGCTTGGATTCTGAAATTTTGAATTAGACTGAAAATAACCAATATTACTTTCCTCAGTCACGAATTGTAAAGCTTCAGGAAGATCTAAAGGACGCATACAACGAATTGTTGTCCCTAAAGGTTCTCTAAGTCCTGATAAATATGTTTTCAATGCTAAGTTATTATACAAATTTCTCTTCAAAATTCTAGCATTATCATTATCCTCATGAACGTTAATATATGAGCATAACAAATTTTAAATATGTAATACTCTATCGTAAAATTGACTAGGGCTCTCATTAATTTGTTGCCGAAGCATAACCAAATCTCGATTTAAACATGCTTCGTCCCTCTGATCTGCAAAGTGTCTATTTAAAATATTTTTCAATTCATCCCATGTATTTACGTTCTGGGTTCCAAGGACTAATTTTGCATTTCCTGTCAATTTTCCAATAATGCAATTTAAAATGTAAATGTTTTGAAAATGATCTGGTTGTTGAGCAATATAGAAAGAATCAATGATAGATTGACATACACTTAAATATCTACTGAGGTCATTCGGGTTACCATTAAACTCAGGAACACATTTTACATATTCCGTTCTGAATTCGGCCATTTTTATAGAATTATTATTTGAATTACTTGAAATAGTTGAAATTGGATTAGAAATAGTTAGGATACGGTCTGTTGAAGGCTCTTCTAAATTTAAGGTTTCCAATCGAACCAATAAATCGTTAATATTTGTCATTAAATAAATCAATCGTCAATTGTACTTACCACAGTATGACGATGGCTTCTAGTTTCATAATTATAAGGGCAGACACTCTGGTAGACAATGGTTGTTCCTCCTAGGGTGCTGTTCCTTGCGAGTTCAGCGAAGTTGTGCTTCACCCCCTTTCTCCTTAACTTCTTTCTTCTTATTTCACTCACGTAGGTGCGGTCACTCACGGTTAGTTCAGTATCGGTGATTCGATATTGAGCCCAAAAGTGATCCTACCGACTGCGCCAGTTATATCTTGATATTGAGTTAGAGCCTTTTTAAAAAAACACAAACTTTCACAGACCGAATTTATTACAAAAAACTTCTTAATGACCTTCTATACTAACAACCAGAACAATAATAATAATCCTTTCTCTTAATTAACTACTTTATATAAAATAAATGCTTAGCTTAGGAAAAATACATTATGCGTTCTAGTTAGGACAATGCATCGAGAAACTTCCCTATGGTGTCTGTTGTTTATGTCTGCAAAATAATACTGACGCGTCTATCTGGCGCCGATGCATCTAGTAAGTTCCATTAGGTATCCTATGATATAACTCGACCGATTTGGCTTATTTCGGCCAAATCTGTGTATTTTGGCTTCAAATTGCACCAAATTGATGAAAACGTTCCAAAATGACTAAAACAGGCAGAAACGAGCGAAATCGGTCAGAAACGATCGTTTCATCTCTGAATTTGCTCAAATCGACCGATTTGGCTTATTTCGGCCAAATCTGTGTATTTTTGCTTCAAATTGCACCAAATTGATGAAAACGTGCCAAAATGACTAAAACAGGCAGAAACGAGCGAAATCGGTCAGAAACGATCGTTTCTTCAAGGAATTTGCTCAAATCGGTCGTTTTGGCTTATTTCGGCCAAATCTGTCTGTTTTGCGTTGAAATTGCACCAAATTGATGAAAACGTGCCAAAATGACTAAAACAGGCAGAAACGAGAGAAATCGGTCAGAAATGATCGTTTCATCTCTGAATTTGCTCAAATCGACCGATTTGGCTTATTTCGGCCAAATCTGTCTATTTTCACTTCAAAATGCACCAAATTGATGAAAAGGTGCCAAAATGACTAAAACAGGCAGAAACGAGCGAAATCGGTCAGAAGCGATCGTTTCATCCAGGAATTTGCTCAAATCGGTCGTATTGGCTTATTTCGGCCAAATCTGTCTGTTTTGGGTTGAAATAGCACCAAAATGATGAAAACGTGCCAAAATGACTAAAACAGGCAGAAACGACCGAAATCGGTCAGAAACGATCGTTTCATCTCTGAATTTGCTCAAATCGACCGATTTGGCTTATTTCGGCCAAATCTGTGTATTTTGGATGGAAACAGAACCAAATTGATGAAAACGTGCCAAAATGACTAAAACAGGCAGAAACGAGAGAAATCGGTCAGAAACGATCGTTTCTTCAAGGAATTTGCTCAAATCGGTCGTTTTGGCTTATTTCGGCCAAATCTGTCTATTTTCACTTCAAAATGCACCAAATTGATGAAAACTTGCCAAAATGACTAAAACAGGCAGAAAGGAGCGAAATCGGTCAGAAACGATCGTTTCATCAAGGAATTTGCTCAAATCGGTCGTTTTGGCTTATTTCGGCCAAATCTGTCTATTTTCACTTCAAAATGCACCAAATTGATGAAAACTTGCCAAAATGACTAAAACAGGCAGAAACGAGCGAAATCGGTCAGAAACGATCGTTTCATCAAGGAATTTGCTCAAATCGGTCGTTTTGGCTTATTTCGGCCAAATCTGTGTATTTTGGCTTGAAATTGCACCAAATTGATGAAAACGTGCCAAAATGACTAAAACAGGCAGAAACGAGAGAAATCGGTCAGAAACGATCGTTTCATCAAGGAATTTGCTCAAATCGGCTGATTTGGCTTATTTCGGCCAAATCTGTCTATTTTCACTTCAAAATGCACCAAATTGATGAAAACTTGCCAAAATGACTAAAACAGGCAGAAACGAGCGAAATCGGTCAGAAACGATCGTTTCATCAAGGAATTTGCTCAAATCGGTCGTTTTGGCTTATTTCGGCCAAATCTGTTTGTTTTGGGTTGAAATAGCACCAAAATGATGAAAACGTGCCAAAATGACTAAAACAGGAAGAAACGAGCGAAATCGGTCAGAAACGATCGTTTCATCAAGGAATTTGCTCAAATCGGCCGATTTGGCTTATTTCGGCCAAATCTGTCTATTTTGGATTCAAATTGCACCAAATTGATGAAAACGTGCCAAAATGACTAAAACAGGCAGAAACGAGCGAAATCGGTCAGAAACGATCGTTTCATCAAGGAATTTGCTCAAATCGGTCGTTTTGGCTTATTTCGGCCAAATCTGTCTGTTTTGCGTTGAAATTGCACCAAATTGATGAAAACGTGACAAAATAACTAAAACAGGCAGAAACGAGCGAAATCGGTCAGAAACGATCGTTTCATCAAGGAATTTGCTCAAATCGGCCGATTTGGCTTATTTCGGCCAAATCTGTCTATTTTGGATTCAAATTGCACCAAATTGATGAAAACGTGCCAAAATGACTAAAACAGGCAGAAACGAGCGAAATCGGTCGAAAGGATGGTTTCATCTCTGAATTTGCTCAATTCGACCGATTTGGCTTATTTCGGCGAAATCTGTCTGTTTTGGGTTGAAATAGCACCAAAATGATGAAAACGTGCCAAAATGACTAAAACAGGCAGAAACGAGCGAAATCGGTCAGAAACGATCGTTTCATCAAGGAATTTGCTCAAATCGGTCGTTTTGGCTTATTTCGGCCAAATCTGTCTGTTTTGCGTTGAAATTGCACCAAATTGATGAAAACGTGACAAAATAACTAAAACAGGCAGAAACGAGCGAAATCGGTCAGAAACGATCGTTTCATCAAGGAATTTGCTCAAATCGGCCGATTTGGCTTATTTCGGCCAAATCTGTCTATTTTGGATTCAAATTGCACCAAATTGATGAAAACGTGCCAAAATGACTAAAACAGGCAGAAACGAGCGAAATCGGTCGAAAGGATGGTTTCATCTCTGAATTTGCTCAATTCGACCGATTTGGCTTATTTCGGCCAAATCTGTCTATTTTGGATGGAAACAGAACCAAATGGATGAAAACGTGCCAAAATGACTAAAACAGGCAGAAACGAGCGAAATCGGTCAGAAACGATCGTTTCATCCAGGAATTTGCTCAAATCGGTCGTTTTGGCTTATTTCGGCCAAATCTGCCTGTTTTCACTTCAAAATGCACCAAAATGATGAAAACGTGCCAAAATGACTAAAACAGGCAGAAACGAGCGAAATCGGTCAGAAACGATCGTTTCATCAAGGAATTTGCTCAAATCGGTCGTTTTGGCTTATTTCGGCCAAATCTGCCTGTTTTCACTTCAAAATGCACCAAAATGATGAAAACGTGCCAAAATGACTAAAACAGGCAGAAACGAGCGAAATCGGTCAGAAACGATCGTTTCATCAAGGAATTTGCTCAAATCGGTCGTTTTGGCTTATTTCGGCCAAATCTGCCTGTTTTCACTTCAAAATGCACCAAAATGATGAAAACGTGCCAAAATGACTAAAACAGGCAGAAACGAGCGAAATCGGTCAGAAACGATCGTTTCATCAAGGAATTTGCTCAAATCGGTCGTTTTGGCTTATTTCGGCCAAATCTGCCTGTTTTCACTTCAAAATGCACCAAAATGATGAAAACGTGCCAAAATGACTAAAACAGGCAGAAACGAGCGAAATCGGTCAGAAACGATCGTTTCATCAAGGAATTTGCTCAAATCGGCCGATTTCGCTTATTTCGGCCAAATCTGTCTATTTTGGATGGAAACAGAACCAAATGGATGAAAACGTGCCAAAATGACTAAAACAGGCAGAAACGAGCGAAATCGGTCAGAAACGATCGTTTCATCCAGGAATTTGCTCAAATCGACCGATTTGGCTTATTTCGGCCAAATCTGTCTATTTTGGATGGAAACAGAACCAAATGGATGAAAACGTGCCAAAATGACTAAAACAGGCAGAAACGAGCGAAATCGGTCAGAAACGATCGTTTCATCAAGGAATTTGCTCAAATCGGCCGATTTGGCTTATTTCGGCCAAATCTGTCTATTTTGGATTCAAATTGCACCAAATTGATGAAAACGTGCCAAAATGACTAAAACAGGCAGAAACGAGCGAAATCGGTCATAAACGATGGTTTCATCTCTGAATTTGCTCAATTCGACCGATTTGGCTTATTTCGGCCAAATCTGCCTGTTTTCACTTCAAAATGCACCAAAATGATGAAAACGTGCCAAAATGACTAAAACAGGCAGAAACGAGCGAAATCGGTCATAAACGATGGTTTCATCTCTGAATTTGCTCAATTCGACCGATTTGGCTTATTTCGGCCAAATCTGTCTATTTTGGATTCGAATTGCACCAAATTGATGAAAACGTCCCAAAATGACTAAAACAAGCAGAAATGAGCGAAATCGGTCAGAAACGATCGTTTCATCAAGGAATTTGCTCAAATCGGTCGTTTTGGCTTATTTCGGCGAAATCTGTCTGTTTTGGGTTGAAATAGCACCAAAATGATGAAAACGTGCCAAAATGACTAAAACAGGCAGAAACGAGCGAAATCGGTCAGAAACGATCGTTTCATCAAGGAATTTGCTCAAATCGGTCGTTTTGGCTTATTTCGGCCAAATCTGTCTGTTTTGCGTTGAAATTGCACCAAATTGATGAAAACGTGACAAAATAACTAAAACAGGCAGAAACGAGCGAAATCGGTCAGAAACGATCGTTTCATCAAGGAATTTGCTCAAATCGGTCGTTTTGGCTTATTTCGGCCAAATCTGTCTATTTTCACTTCAAAATGCACCAAATTGATGAAAACTTGCCAAAATGACTAAAACAGGCAGAAACGAGCGAAATCGGTCAGAAACGATCGTTTCATCAAGGAATTTGCTCAAATCGGTCGTTTTGGCTTATTTCGGCCAAATCTGTGTATTTTGGCTTGAAATTGCACCAAATTGATGAAAACGTGCCAAAATGACTAAAACAGGCAGAAACGAGAGAAATCGGTCAGAAACGATCGTTTCATCAAGGAATTTGCTCAAATCGGCTGATTTGGCTTATTTCGGCCAAATCTGTCTATTTTCACTTCAAAATGCACCAAATTGATGAAAACTTGCCAAAATGACTAAAACAGGCAGAAACGAGCGAAATCGGTCAGAAACGATCGTTTCATCAAGGAATTTGCTCAAATCGGTCGTTTTGGCTTATTTCGGCCAAATCTGTTTGTTTTGGGTTGAAATAGCACCAAAATGATGAAAACGTGCCAAAATGACTAAAACAGGAAGAAACGAGCGAAATCGGTCAGAAACGATCGTTTCATCAAGGAATTTGCTCAAATCGGCCGATTTGGCTTATTTCGGCCAAATCTGTCTATTTTGGATTCAAATTGCACCAAATTGATGAAAACGTGCCAAAATGACTAAAACAGGCAGAAACGAGCGAAATCGGTCAGAAACGATCGTTTCATCAAGGAATTTGCTCAAATCGGTCGTTTTGGCTTATTTCGGCCAAATCTGTCTATTTTGGATTCAAATTGCACCAAATTGATGAAAACGTGCCAAAATGACTAAAACAGGCAGAAACGAGCGAAATCGGTCGAAAGGATGGTTTCATCTCTGAATTTGCTCAAATCGGCCGATTTGGCTTATTTCGGCCAAATCTGTCTATTTTGGATTCAAATTGCACCAAATTGATGAAAACGTGCCAAAATGACTAAAACAGGCAGAAACGAGCGAAATCGGTCAGAAACGATGGTTTCAACAAGGAATTTGCTCAAATCGGTCGATTTGGCTTATTTCGGCCAAATCTGTCTATTTTGGATTCAAATTGCACCAAATTGATGAAAACGTGCCAAAATGACTAAAACAGGCAGAAACGAGCGAAATCGGTCAGAAACGATCGTTTCATCCAGGAATTTGCTCAAATCGGTCGATTTGGCTTATTTCGGCCAAATCTGTCTATTTTGGATTCAAATTGCAACAAATTGATGAAAACGTGCCAAAATGACTAAAACAGGCAGAAACGAGCGAAATCGGTCCGAAACGATGGTTTCATCTCTGAATTTGCTCAAATCGGCCGATTTGGCTTATTTCGGCCAAATCTGTCTATTTTGGATTCAAATTGCACCAAATGGATGAAAACGTGCCAAAATGACTAAAACAGGCAGAAACGAGCGAAATCGGTCAGAAACGATCGTTTCATCTCTGAATTTGCTCAAATCGACCGATTTGGCATATTTCGGCCAAATCTGTCTATTTTGGATTCAAATTGCACCAAATTGATGAAAACGTGCCAAAATGACTAAAACAGGCAGAAACGAGCGAAATCGGTCAGAAACGATCGTTTCATCAAGGAATTTGCTCAAATCGGCCGATTTGGCTTATTTCGGCCAAATCTGTCTATTTTGGATTCAAATTGCACCAAATTGATGAAAACGTGCCAAAATGACTAAAACAGGCAGAAACGAGCGAAATCGGTCCGAAACGATGGTTTCATCTCTGAATTTGCTCAAATCGGCCGATTTGGCTTATTTCGGCCAAATCTGTCTATTTTGGATGGAAACAGAACCTAATGGATGAAAACGTGCCAAAATGACTAAAACAGGCAGAAACGAGCGAAATCGGTCAGAAACGATCGTTTCATCCAGGAATTTGCTCAAATCGGTCGATTTGGCTTATTTCGGCCAAATCTGTCTATTTTGGATTCAAATTGCACCAAATTGATGAAAACGTGCCAAAATGACTAAAACAGGCAGAAACGAGCGAAATCGGTCAGAAACGATCGTTTCATCTCTGAATTTGCTCAAATCGACCGATTTGGCATATTTCGGCCAAATCTGTCTATTTTGGATTCAAATTGCACCAAATTGATGAAAACGTGCCAAAATGACTAAAACAGGCAGAAACGAGCGAAATCGGTCAGAAACGATCGTTTCATCAAGGAATTTGCTCAAATCGGCCGATTTGGCTTATTTCGGCCAAATCTGTCTATTTTGGATTCAAATTGCACCAAATTGATGAAAACGTGCCAAAATGACTAAAACAGGCAGAAACGAGCGAAATCGGTCCGAAACGATGGTTTCATCTCTGAATTTGCTCAAATCGGCCGATTTGGCTTATTTCGGCCAAATCTGTCTATTTTGGATGGAAACAGAACCTAATGGATGAAAACGTGCCAAAATGACTAAAACAGGCAGAAACGAGCGAAATCGGTCAGAAACGATCGTTTCATCCAGGAATTTGCTCAAATCGGCCGATTTGGCTTATTTCGGCCAAATCTGTCTATTTTGGATGGAAACAGAACCTAATGGATGAAAACGTGCCAAAATGACTAAAACAGGCAGAAACGAGCGAAATCGGTCAGAAACGATCGTTTCATCCAGGAATTTGCTCAAATCGGCCGATTTGGCTTATTTCGGCCAAATCTGTCTATTTTGGATGGAAACAGAACCAAATTGATGAAAACGTGCCAAAATGACTAAAACAGGCAGAAACGAGCGAAATCGGTCAGAAACGATCGTTTCATCTCTGAATTTGCTCAAATCGACCGATTTGGCTTATTTCGGCCAAATCTGTCTATTTTGGATTCAAATTGCACCAAATGGATGAAAACGTGCCAAAATGACTAAAACAGGCAGAAACGAGCGAAATCGGTCAGAAACGATCGTTTCATCAAGGAATTTGCTCAAATCGGCCGATTTGGCTTATTTCGGCCAAATCTGTCTATTTTGGATGGAAACAGAACCAAATTGATGAAAACGTGCCAAAATGACTAAAACAGGCAGAAACGAGCGAAATCGGTCAGAAACGATCGTTTCATCCAGGAATTTGCTCAAATCGGTCGATTTGGCTTATTTCGGCCAAATCTGTCTATTTTGGATTCAAATTGCACCAAATTGATGAAAACGTGCCAAAATGACTAAAACAGGCAGAAACGAGCGAAATCGGTCAGAAACGATCGTTTCATCTCTGAATTTGCTCTAATCCGCCGATTTGGCTTATTTCGGCCAAATCTGTCTATTTTGGATGGAAACAGAACCTAATGGATGAAAACGTGCCAAAATGACTAAAACAGGCAGAAACGAGCGAAATCGGTCAGAAACGATCGTTTCATCAAGGAATTTGCTCAAATCGGCCGATTTGGCTTATTTCGGCCAAATCTGTCTATTTTGGATTCAAATTGCAACAAATTGATGAAAACGTGCCAAAATGACTAAAACAGGCAGAAACGAGCGAAATCGGTCCGAAACGATGGTTTCATCTCTGAATTTGCTCAAATCGGCCGATTTGGCTTATTTCGGCCAAATCTGTCTATTTTGGATTCAAATTGCACCAAATGGATGAAAACGTGCCAAAATGACTAAAACAGGCAGAAACGAGCGAAATCGGTCAGAAACGATCGTTTCATCCAGGAATTTGCTCAAATCGGTCGATTTGGCTTATTTCGGCCAAATCTGTCTATTTTGGATTCAAATTGCAACAAATTGATGAAAACGTGCCAAAATGACTAAAACAGGCAGAAACGAGCGAAATCGGTCCGAAACGATGGTTTCATCTCTGAATTTGCTCAAATCGGCCGATTTGGCTTATTTCGGCCAAATCTGTCTATTTTGGATTCAAATTGCACCAAATGGATGAAAACGTGCCAAAATGACTAAAACAGGCAGAAACGAGCGAAATCGGTCAGAAACGATCGTTTCATCTCTGAATTTGCTCAAATCGACCGATTGGCATATTTCGGCCAAATCTGTCTATTTTGGATTCAAATTGCACCAAATTGATGAAAACGTGCCAAAATGACTAAAACAGGCAGAAACGAGCGAAATCGGTCAGAAACGATCGTTTCATCAAGGAATTTGCTCAAATCGGCCGATTTGGCTTATTTCGGCCAAATCTGTCTATTTTGGATGGAAACAGAACCTAATGGATGAAAACGTGCCAAAATGACTAAAACAGGCAGAAACGAGCGAAATCGGTCAGAAACGATCGTTTCATCTCTGAATTTGCTCAAATCGACCGATTTGGCTTATTTCGGCCAAATCTGTCTATTTTGGATTCAAATTGCACCAAATGGATGAAAACGTGCAAAATGACTAAAACAGGCAGAAACGAGCGAAATCGGTCAGAAACGATCGTTTCATCAAGGAATTTGCTCAAATCGGCCGATTTGGCTTATTTCGGCCAAATCTGTCTATTTTGGATTCAAATTGCACCAAATTGATGAAAACGTGCCAAAATGACTAAAACAGGCAGAAACGAGCGAAATCGGTCAGAAACGATCGTTTCATCCAGGAATTTGCTCAAATCGGTCGATTTGGCTTATTTCGGCCAAATCTGTCTATTTTGGATTCAAATTGCACCAAATTGATGAAAACGTGCCAAAATGACTAAAACAGGCAGAAACGAGCGAAATCGGTCAGAAACGATCGTTTCATCTCTGAATTTGCTCTAATCGGCCGATTTGGCTTATTTCGGCCAAATCTGTCTATTTTGGATGGAAACAGAACCTAATGGATGAAAACGTGCCAAAATGACTAAAACAGGCAGAAACGAGCGAAATCGGTCAGAAACGATCGTTTCATCAAGGAATTTGCTCAAATCGGCCGATTTGGCTTATTTCGGCCAAATCTGTCTATTTTGGATGGAAACAGAACCAAATTGATGAAAACGTGCCAAAATGACTAAAACAGGCAGAAACGAGCGAAATCGGTCAGAAACGATCGTTTCATCTCTGAATTTGCTCTAATCGGCCGATTTGGCTTATTTCGGCCAAATCTGTCTATTTTGGATGGAAACAGAACCTAATGGATGAAAACGTGCCAAAATGACTAAAACAGGCAGAAACGAGCGAAATCGGTCAGAAACGATCGTTTCATCAAGGAATTTGCTCAAATCGGCCGATTTGGCTTATTTCGGCCAAATCTGTCTATTTTGGATTCAAATTGCAAGTTATGTTTTGATCCGTTTTAAGACTCAAAAAAAAACACTTTACTTTGAAATTAATTTATTTCAAACAGGACCGATAGTAAACACAACGTTCGCGATACAAGCAAAGACTCACTAAAAAGGCTACTGCGCTTAATGCTACTTCTTATTTATACTAATCGTACGGGTGACGTCATAACAGCGACGCTTGGTGTTACGGGGATGTAACTCCTCCACCCTTAGATGGGCATAAAACCCGAAGTTTCTATGACCTAAATTACTATGTCATTTTCTGGACTCTCGGTCTTTTTGTATTTTAAAACAATAGGCCATAGATACTTTGCTAATAAACCTAATAAGAACAATATTATGATACCATACAATAGGACAGTCCAAATACTGGTTCTGTCGTAGTGAAGGTTAGTATTTAGTAACATTGAATTTTCCTTCTTCTGCAAATCAACCTCATTCTGTAATTCGGCGATATTATTTAAATCTATTTTGTTTAAGTTAGGCAGTTCTATTTTTTGGTATGGCTTTTGATATGTATGATTAATATTTATGTCTAACAAAGGGAAAATTTGAAATTGCCGGTTGGTTTTCCTATTGCCTCTTAAAACTATGTTCCTTATTTTAAGATTACAACGATACTCTAAATCTATTGCGTAAGTTCCATCCAATAGAATGTTACTTTGTGAAGATTTACATGTTTCTAATCCGACAATACTTTTGGTGGTCACCAGGATCCACTTATTATCGTCTATGTTTTGTATTTGTGTTTCCCCCAGGGTAACAGTTATTGATTTACATCGTGTGGCGTTGTGTTCGTAACGCAGGAGTTGTACTTCGCATGGGGAAAAATCGTGGAAGTTATCTATATGTATTTGAGGGCATAGATATTCATTAGGGGATACGTACCGACAGGGTTCGTTCGCGTATCCGAATGTTTGGTCGTTTATCAGTAGATATTCGGATCGGGGTATTATGACTTTGTATACTTCGCCATGTCTTACGGGCAAGGGGAGTAATCGGAATAAATCATAACTAACTTTTTCTACTAATGGAATTTCGATGATGAACGTGATCGAGTTATCTTTGGCGAAACTTTTTATTTCCAAAGTGTTTTCGATAGTTAATAGATTTTCAATGTTGGGCTCGAATGGTAGTTTTCCTAGGGGAATTTGCTCTTTCATTGACTGTAGTTCTGTTAGGAATTCACTTGGGTCGATTATGGTGTTATGGAAGGTGTTTAATTTAGCAAAGGTAATTGCCTCTTCGATATTTGAAAGTATATCGTAAATATTCTGGTAAAAGACGGTAATTTGGGTGATAATCATTTGGATACGATAGAACTCAAAAAGGTTTGTTTCCTTGACCTCGATTTGATTGACGACATCTATTATTTGTCTAATACGTGACTCCAATATAATTTGGTTATGGGATACATTTCTTATTGTTTCTCTGAAATTGATTATTGATTTAGAAAAAAGAGTCATCTGCTTGTCAATGGCGGATTTTAAATCGTTTTGGTTTTGTTTAAGGATTTCCATGTTTTGGTCGATACGTTTTGCGTCATCTTGGTCTAGGTTCCCCGTTATTGTTTTTATGATTGATCCTAAGGCGTTTATAAGAGCTCGTTTCGTTCTTAATTTGTTCGGGAAGATTTGATTTATCTGACGGATGATTTTGTGTTTTAAGCTAGTAGTCACAACAAGGGAATTGTGGTATTCGAGTTTATAGTCAGTGAAGTTATTTAGGGTTTTGACGAGTAAGTCGAATTGGGTATTAATTTTTGCGAATTCTTGTAATAGTTCGGTCATGTCGTACGTTTGGATAAAGTGCCAGTGGTCAATAGTCTTCTGGGCCTTGCCTAACTTGTAGGGTAGTACACCGGGGTTGGATTTTAAGTTGATGTACTGGGATTTTCCATGCGCGAGGGGCCATCTGTAAAGAGGGGTTTCTTTAGTTCCTTGATATGTGCTATTTCAATTTTGTAGGGGCTTCGCGTGCTTTGGATTTTTACCTTATTATGTTCTAATTTTTCTATGATTATAAACGGTCCGCTGAATCTTGGGTTCTTTTTGTTTCGAGAGTTTAAATTTCGGTAGACCTTTTGGTTGACCTTAAAATCGGGGGATTCGTTTCCTTTGTGATTCCTTTTGGCAATAACTTTCTCCTTATTACTTTTCATTTTCTTCACGACATCTTCGCATAATGCATCGACTTTGGCTTTATGAGAGGAGACGTAGTCTGAGTAAAATGTTGTTGATATGAGGTCAAAAGGGTCTCTTGTATTTGTGTGTCCCAGGATGAGTTCGTGGGGTGTGAAATTTGTTACGCTACTTTTAGTGCTGTTGTATGCGATTATGGCATATGGAATTAGTTCAGTAATCGGTTTTGTGTCGTCCTTTTGTTTTAGGATTCTGAGGTGTTCAATCAATGTAGAGTGGAAGCGTTCCACTGGTGCGTTAGATTCGTGGTGTCTAGGGGTCGTGAAGTGAATGTTAATTTTTTGGGTTTTCAACAATTCCTTCAATAGTTCGTTGTTAAATTCTTTGCCATTATCACAAGTGACTGTCTCAGGGCATCCGAAGAATGAGAAGAAGTTGACGAGTTTATCGCACACCGATTTCGCGTTTTTGTCATACGGATATGCTTGTCCAAATTTGGAAAATTTATCGAAGATTGTTAGGAAATTTTGTGCTTCGAATGTAAAGGTGTCGATATGTATCATCTGAAAGGGTTTGCTAGGTGTTTCTGTTCTTGTAAGAGGAATGTAAGATTTGAAACGGCAGTATTTTGACGTTTGGCAAATGGTGCAATCATTGATATATTTTGTCACGTCTTCTTTTAGCTTGGGCCAGTAATAAAGGGCTTTAAGGCGTTGGTACGTTTCGTTGATGCCTCTGTGGTTCTGCTTGCCTTCGTGTTGGTGGGTGATGAGCATGATTTTTTCTTCCGGGTCTGCGATGTTGTGTAGCAGTTTGGTGCATATTCTTATTTGTAGATTTTGAAAATATTTTAGGCATACATCTATAAATGGGGACATTAAGTCTTTGTCGACGAAGTATACGTAACAGGGCTTTTTGCAAGTGAGATATTCTTGAATAAATTGTTTAATAGTGTCTGGGTTATTTGATACGTCTACGTGACTTATTACGTGATTCTCATAGCGTTCTTTGTTAAATTTTATCTGCACGTGTGGAGATTTCTTTATCAGGAATTGCAGGTGCTTGTTGTTTATAATTTCGTCTAGAATGCTGAGTCCTGGATTCTCGCGGTCAGCGTCTTGGCTGTGTACTGTTTCATCGGCGGTTGCTGCGTCAGGCGGACGTAGTTGAATATCGGAGATGATATTTATTTTCTGCTGGCTAGTCCCGGGTCTGTTATCAAAGTTGGTTTCTTCGAAGTTGGTATTTCCTGCGACTGTTTCTAAGTAGTCTTTGATGTCGTCGTCAGAGTTACCAGGGTTATTCAAAATTGACTCGTTCTCGTAAATATTCAGTTGTATCCTGGACAGGGCATCTGCGTTAGTGTTCTGGCGTCCCTTCTTGTATATTATCTGGTAATCGAACTCTTCTAGTCTCAATCGCCATCTCACCAATTTTGAGTTAGGTTCCTTCAGGTTAAAAAGCCATACTAGGGGCCTATGGTCTGTGTAAATGTAAAACTTGCGGCCAAATAAGTAGGGGCGGAAATATTTACATGCCCAAACTATTGCTAGTAATTCTTTCTCGATTGTCGAATATTTGGTTTCCGAATCATTTAGGGTCCTAGATGCATAGGCTATGGGTCGATCATTAGGTATTAGACCTTGCGATAAAACAGCTCCGATTGCATAGTTACTCGCATCCGTGGTCAATAGAAAGGGTTTCGAGAAGTCGGGATATTGTAAGACGGGGAAATTTATTAGAATTTGTTTGCAGTGGTTAAAAGAATTAACGAATTCAGGGTTATGTATTATCTTAACATTTTTCTTGAGGCAGTTGGTCAGTGGCTTTGTAATTTTAGCAAAATCTTTAATAAAGCGTCTATAGTATCCGACTAATCCTAGGAATGACTTTATCTCTCGGGTAGTTTTGGGAATAGGAAAGTTTTTCACTGCATTGATCTTGTCGGGATTCGGCTTTACTCCGTCTCGACTCACAACGTGTCCTAAGTACTGTACCTCTTTCCTTAGAAACTCGGACTTGTCAAGTTGGATTTTAAACTTTGAGTCTCTCAGTCGTTTAAAAACGTTTCTTAGATTTTCGATATGTTCTTGCAGGCTTGTACTAAAGATGATCACATCGTCTAAGTAGACTAGACATGTTTCATTTTGTAGTCCTCGTAGGATGTTGTTCATCACGCGTTGGAAGGTCGCCGGGGCGTTTTTGAGGCCGAAGGGCATTCGTAGAAATTCGTAATGCCCGGTGTCCGTAGTAAAAGCTGTTTTGCCAATGTCTTCATCATGCATTTGGATTTGGTGAAATCCATTTGCTAAGTCCAGTGTCGTGAAATAATGGGCTTTGCCTAGTTTGTCAAGTATTTCGTTGATATTAGGCAAAGGGAATTTATCATCTACTGTCTGTTCGTTCAGCTTTCGGTAGTCGATGACCATTCGCCACTTTTGTTTCTTAGATTGGTCTAGTTTTTTTGGCACGATCCAAATAGGCGATGACCATGGTGAATTTGAATCTCGGATGATATTTTGATGTAATAATTCGGAAACTTGCTTTTTTACCTCGGCACGATGTACTTCGGGGTACCTATACGTCTTAGTAAAAATGGGAGTTTCGTCTTTGACCTTTATCCTGTGTTTTATTGAATTAGTAAAAGTTAACGGGATGTTTTCGCAATGGAAAATATCACGGAATTCGTAGCATAGTTTGGAGATCTGTTCCCTTTCTTCGGAATTGCAGTGGTCAAGTCTAATTTTTCTTAGGTTATCCTTGAGCAATTGGTCAGTGGTTTGTCCGGCAGAATTTTGAGTTAAGGGGTGATCTATGAAGTTTAATTCGTTCGTGTTTATTGGTTCTATGTTGAACGTTTCGAGAAGTTGCAGGTTTATCGGATTTTCTCTAGGGTTTAAGGCGGTAGTCAGGGCTGTATTGTTTTGAACTCGTACTAGGCATTCTGGAATTTCGAGGTGTCCTAGTTTTTGATAAGGGATTATGCCGTATCCGTTGGACATTTTGACTGGAATTCTGATTTGCTGGATACTCCTAGGGCTTATTACGTAATTGAAATCGTGGTAATTAATATCTCGGGGTTGAGGGGTTTTCGCATCGTGGTAAACAGGTAGTGTTGTTCCGGGTAAGTTTAAAGTATTCGCTTTGAAATCGATTTTGGCGTCTAATTGTTTCATAAGATCAAGTCCTATGAGTCCTTCAAATTTTGGGGAGAATTCGAAAAGGAAAAATTTATGTGAACCTGGTGTTTGTAACGTGGGGAATATTGGTAGTGTGATAGTTTCGTTATGAAAAGAAGTTGCGTGGGCGGTCTGAACTTGAAAGAGTTCTTCCTGAATTAAATGGGGAAATTTCTGATAAGCAATTTGGGGTTTTAGGAAGCTTCTAGTGCTACCAGTGTCTAACAAGAATTTAGATTTGAGTTCGGGTATCAGGATGTATGGTAATTGGGTGTCATGGTTGTTTAAGAATATTACGTCGTGTTTGTGCTCTGACCGGTTAAAGGAAAATTTAGGTTTTCCTCTTGGGTATCTTTTTCAATATCGGGTTGCTGATAATCGATGTCATGATACAGATGATTCTGGTCAAATGGTGCATTAAAATGATCCTCAACGAGATTTAAGTCGTAGGGGTTCTCGGGAGGTTCCTCGATAGGTACGTCAATGTGATCGGGGTGTTCAGGTGTTTGAGGGAATACTTCCTGATTGTACAGTTCTTGGCTTATAAAATTCTTTTTGTTGCCGTTAATCAAGGTGTTACCAGAACTGGTGTCCATGGGTTCAAATTTACGACTGATGTTAGATCTTTGGGACGCTTGTCCAAAGGGTTTAGGGGCAAATCCATTAGGTCGAAAAGCATTGGACTGGTTACTGAAAGGGCCGTTTGCTTTTGGCAAATAGCTTGGGAAACTAGAATTTGAGAACTGTGGTTTTGGGAAGTTGTTTTGTTGTGGGAAGCTCGGGAATGTTCGAGATGAATTGAAGTTGTTTGCCCATTGCGTTGGGGGTGCATTTGAAGTTTGAGGGTTACGGCTGAAATGGCTTGGGAAACTGGGTCTATTCATGGGCGTGGAACTAGAATTGTGAAATCTATTGGGTGGTTTTTGACTTTGCCCGAAATTTTGTGTAGTTTTGAAGCGAATAAAATTTTCCTCTTCTTTCACAAATGACATGGCTTGTTCCAAACTCGATGGGGTTTTTAATCTTACTACAAGTTGGAGGTTATACGGTAATCCATTGATGAACGTTTTTAGTGCAAATTCGTCGTAGTGATTAATCTTAATTAATTTTGTTTCATTGGTATCTGGGCCAGCGTTAAGTTTAGCAAATAGTAAACTCCTTGAATCTTGAATTCTCATGCCAAATTGCAAGGGAGATTCGGTTTTAAAAGGTTTTAAATTAATTAAGTCTTGTATTAGACAGTCTATAGATCTTTGATCCGCGAAACTGAGGGTCAAAACATCCTTTATGAGTGCCCAAGAATTTAATTCGACACGTGAAGAAATTAATTCGGCTGCTCTACCAGTCAATTTACTAAGTATCGTATCGAACAGGCAAATATTTATGGGATCATTTGGTTCTGCACGGTTAAAAAAAGCTTTTAACAGATTTTCCACAGCGGA